>NC_091745.1:79492620-79597620 GCF_043380555.1 Nothobranchius furzeri | reverse complement strand
CATCGATGCACCTGTACACACACACACACACACACACACACACACACACACACACACACACACACACACACACACACACACACACACACACACACACACACACACACATTTGTCTTTTTACTCTAATGAGGGTATCTGCAGGTCCTTAAAAAGTCTTAAAAAGTCTTAAATTAGCTTTTCCAAATTTAAGGCCTTAAAAATCCTTAAGAATGACAAATAATCCTTAAATAATTTCCAAAGGTCTTAAATGACCAAAGGCCCAATAAACAAGATTCTTTTATTTCTATAAAAGTTTCGTGAATTTCTAGTTAGTTCAGCATTTTTTGTGTATGATATTGGCGTAAGCGGAACCGTACACATTCGGTTGGTTGTGAAAGGGGGCTATTTTTAGATGAGCACGCTAGTGGGAGCTTGCGCCATGGGGAAGTGCAAGTTTAATGGTAACTGGATGGCTAATCCCACGTTCACGACGTGGTTAGCACCGGTTCCAGGCAACAGCTGGAAATTATAGCTTAAATTTAATTTAAAAAATAGCTTAAATTTGGTCAAAGTGGCCTTATAAAAGGTCTTAAAAAGTCTTAAATTTGGCTCCCTTAAACCTGCAGATACCCTGTGTAACGTCAGGTGAAACTGGCTAGAGGTAACAATGCTAACGGTGAATTAGAAGCAAACAGTCAGCTCTAAAAATATCTTGATATTACAGTGAAGTGTGTGTGAAGTGAATGAGTCAAACGTGGCGTTTTACTTCATAAATGAGCGATTCAGAACTAGAACAGCAAAACAACACTTCCTCTATGCTGGAGGCTAATTACCATAATAAGTGTAGTAAGTGCTACCTACCGTAAAACACCCTAGAGTGCAAACGCCAGATGTGACCATGTATTTATCTACTTTTCAACTCACTCTGAGTGACTCATCTTTGCTTGTCGTCTAGAACCTTCTGGCGCTGATCCGTAACTGTTAGCAGCCACGAAGCTCACAGAACAGGAGTGAGCGTGACTGCAGTAACCAAATTTAACCACAGGATGTCACTATTACTCCCTTCTTACACGCTGCACCTTTAACTGTGCAGCAGTAGAATAAACCGTTGGTTACGTCCTCGACAGGAGGTGTTAAAATGCGAAGGAGGGGGCGACATTAGAAATACGAAAGTGGAGTTAAAATGGTTTTAATTGTTGTAAAAGGTTCTAAAAACAAGAGCAAACAGATGGCGAGCGTTATAAAGATAATGCTAAACAAAAAGACTCTCAGAAAGGTTAACATTTAAAAGACCAATGACCAGCTATAAAAACACCTGGTTAGAAACTTATGTTAAACGTTTTACCGGAACAGAAGGTGTTTTAAAACCGAAGTCAATAAAATTGTATCAAAGTTAACCTTTAACCCTCTGGATCACTCAGAGTTAACCTTTAACCCTCTGGATCACTCAGAGTTAAGCTTTAACCCTCTGGATCACTCAGAGTTAACCTTTAACCCTCTGGATCACTCAGAGTTAACCTTTAACCCTCTGGATCACTCAGAGTTAAGCTTTAACCCTCTGGATCACTCAGAGTTAAGCTTTAACCCTCTGGATCACTCAGAGTTAACCTTTAACCCTCTGGATCACTCAGAGTTAAGCTTTAACCCTCTGGATCACTCAGAGTTAAGCTTTAACCCTCTGGATCACTCAGAGTTAACCTTTAACCCTCTGGATCACTCAGAGTTAAGCTTTAACCCTCTGGATCACTCAGAGTTTAAACTGGCCGTGTTCGAGTTGAGCTGCGCCGCGTCTGGAAAACAGACGAGAGCAGACGGACGCAGCAGGGGGCGTGGCTGAAAGCCGGCGTTTAAGTCGGACAGATTTCCCTACATGTGTAGCTCGCGGGTGACGATGGATGAAGATGTCGCGTTAGACTTCATACTTGTTTAATTATTTATTTTAATTCTGGTGCCTGGTAGCAGCTGAAACACATCCTCACGTGCTTGTGGATATCATGTATTGTACATGAAGACCTGACTGTAGTAATAAGTGAAGGTTATCAGCTGTAGCTTCAGTGTGCTCATAGGAAACGTGACAAAAGAACACAAAACACATTCCTCTTTATGGCCTATATTGTTGTCATCATCAACGTTACATGATTTACAGAATACATGTGACCATCTATCATTTCATGTTCTACCACCGGATGTTTGGATCAAATGTGAACCAATCAGATCTTAGATCAGGTGAGAGCCAGGCGTTTCCCGTCATCCTCTAGGTTTTGCAGCCGAGGGAGAGCAACTGCAGCGCCTTGCTCCAAAATCTGCGGCCGCCTTGATCTCACGAGGATATCGTTGCCTACGTATGCATGACGTCAGAGCAAGTCGGACACAAATCTAACCGGCATGCACTGCTCGCCGATCGCCGCTGGTCTACTCTGCGCAGAACTGGCTCATCTCGAACACGGCCACTATCAGAGTTAAAACTCTTCAACTCAAAGGGGTTGAAAACAAAATGAGGCCTGGAGGACAGCAGAACCCCTGCACTGCTGAAGGCACAGCCTTTTTATCCCAGGTGTGGATACAGGTGTGGGTCATCAGCAGGATTCAGCTCAGCTGTGCTCCTCAGCAGCCTGGAAGAGAGGAGGAGGAGGGGCGGAGTCAGGCTGATCACCAGGGCTGGGTGATCTTGTCTCCTGCATCCCACTGGCCAGGCTGGCAGCCGTAACACCGTTCTATCTGCTTTAACGGTCTACAGAGAAAAGTCATAAACTAGAAATAAAACAAATGATTTATTATTAATATCTCTGTAATATTTTCAGACCATACTGAAGTTTCTGTTGTTTTACGCCGGAGATCTGGCCAACGTTTTCTTCGCTGTCACTGTGGGAACTGGTCTATACTGGCTCATCTTTTATAAGGTGTGTCTCATTTAGTGATGGTTAGTAACTTAACCTTCTCATTGGTTGGTTTTTCCCTCCCCATCTTTTTGAAAATGTTTGTAGATGAAGTTTATTTTCTGTGTCTTTGCATGTCTTCTTCATCTTCTCTCTTCTGCATTCTTTAGACTCTGAAGGTAAATCTGAATCCCTCCGTTCTTCCACTTCCTGATTGCTCATGGCTGCTTCTGAACCGATTGTGTGTGTGTGTGTGTGTGTGTGTGTGTGTGTGTGTGTGTGTGTGTGTGTGTGTAGGCCCAACAGTTCGTATCAGTGCTGCTGCCCCTTCCTTCTCAGGAGGAGCCGTTTGTGACCTACGTTGGTTGTGCCTTTGCTCTGAAGGTTGGTCCCTGATCATAATAGATGCATAAATACCCATATTCATTCAACTGGGTCACATTTATTTTCATTTTGTTTTTAAAAAGAAGTCTTGCTCTCTGTGTTTGCGTCCAGGCTGTCCAGTTTCTGCACAAGCTTTTTCTGCAGGTGTCAGTCGATATATTCCTAATCGACTGGGAGCGGCCTCGAACGAAATCGAGCAGATCTGTGCCAGGTACACGCTTCGTTACTGTGATGTTTGTTTGGCGGTTAAGCAGCCATTCATCACTGTCGTTTCAGCTACCGAGGAGACCAGACACAACTCCGCTCCAGTCAGCATCTGGAGGACCTACTTTGTGGCAAACGAGTGGAACGAGCTCCAGACCGTCCGCAAGATCAGCCCGACTTTTCAGATTGTTGCAGTGCTCTTCTTTCTTGAAGTACGCCTAAAATAAAAAACACAGCTGTTCTGCTCCTTTTGAAGGATTTGTCATGCTTATTTTCTTCATGCCTGACATCTGTTAAGGTTCTGGGTTTCTCTAACCTGGCTCTAAGAGACCCCTGGGCAACTCTGGAGCGCCCCCCACAGGCCTACACCCCTCCTTACAGCCTGACTCTGCGGTATGGTGTGGCAGCTACACTTTGGCTCTGCATTGGGCTTCTGCAGGTACATCACACACTTCTATCTGACCTTTCACCTTCCTGACAGATCGTACAAGCCTCTCTTCTCCTGTGTGGTCCTGTAGGTGATTTTCTTCACTGTCTTTTATGAGCACTTTGTGGAGGACAAAATACGCCAGTTTGTAGACCTCTGCTCTGTCAGTAATGTAAGTACACCAGCGCTTTTATTTTAGACGTTTTCTACCTGCACAGGTGAAAGTGGAAAAAGTCCATTTATGTCAGTAATCCAGCTCAGACTGAGAGACCATCTAAAGGCTCGGGAATCCTTTGCAGGTGCTCTGGATTCATCAGCTGATCAGTGGGACACTGAGTCTAGAATATTGAACCTTGTTGTTGACTGTGGGGTTTTCATCAGCTGTACGCCATAATCATCAGTTACAGATAAAGGCTGAAACATCTGGATTTAGTATCTGATGTATTGGTTTGTAATGAATTAGATTAGGTGTTATTTAATGAGTCATGAGGGGTGGGTTTCCATAGGAAATATGAAATCCACCGTACGGATCTGTGAGGTTATTTAAACCAGCAGATTGGATCTTTTTATTGCAGGGATTAGATAACTGCTTCGTATTCACTCAGAGACAACAGGAGAGAGAGTCAGGTTTAAAAGTTAAGAATTTTATTACCAACAAATTAAACTAGACTAACTTTAAACACTACATGTATGGTGTAACTAAGGTGGATGAGACGGTGAATGGATGACGTGTGATGTTAATCAGAACCGGCTAATCCGAAGAAGCGATTAGTTCTGATGGGAACTGAAGGTGTTGTCTTTGCGTTAAGCTTTGGTTAGGAGGTTCATAAACACGAGACACCATTTGCCGGTCTACATACCCTTAGCGGAAGTCCCCGTCTAGATCAGGAGGTGTAGAGGTCCAGCTTGACCTTATGGAGCCGGAGCCTGTAGAAGAAGCCACGGCAACCGACCACCCGTCCTGGGATACGTCCGGGTCACGACCATTTGTTGGCGTCTGGTGAGACCCAAGCCTGGGTCTTGATGGTTCAGCTTTTGTTCTGAAAGGAGCGGTTGCCGCAGTTGGTATAGCAACAAATTCTTCAGCTTGTCGTTGTTCTTTCAGTTAAAGAGCAGAGATCAGGATTGGCCACTCCGTCACTTTCTCTGGAACGCTTTGAACTGGCGTTAGAGCTGACGTGGCGTTGTTTCATATGTCGGATGTTTTGGTTTATTGTCGAATGAAAATTACCAAACACCATCAAAACCACGCCTCCGTCAGATCTGTAAGATTCTGATTGGATCAGTGAAAGTAATGCGTCATGTCTTTTTAACGCTACGTGAAATGAGTCCTGTTGGAACCCTTAAAGTCACAGTACTTATTATATTCTATAGGATTATAATAAAGTAATTAATATTTAGATTTCACAGGTCGGTCACATCTTATTTATTGACTAGCACTTTGATGGATCAGCTTTATTAAAATAGAGTTCTTTGATTAATTAAAAGAAAAGAGTTCATTCTTCTGTTGAGCTGAAAATAAGCAGGTTAGAAGGAATGCATGAGCCCTTGAGACCATCTCTCATGCGGACTAGTCTTGAGCAAAGAAGGGAAAAACAAGAGTCATTCCGTTCCGTTCCAAGTTTAACGGCCGCTCTCGTGGCCTGCCTGTGTCTGTTCTTGTTCCGTGTGTCCGTGTGTTTAACCTCGGTCAGGATGTGCCGCGGAGACACGTTTCTGTGCTTCAGGATGCCGAGGCATTCATCTTTTAAGTAGAATCACTGACATTTATGAGGTTTTGCACCAGATTGCAATTGTTCCAGTTTGTGCTGTAGTGCTTTACACACATCCGCCGTGTGTGTCTCGTGGAGGTCTCTGTGCTGCTTCTGTCCTGTCGCTGTTTCGGCTACTACATCCACGGACGCTCGGTGCACGGACACGCCGACACAAACATGGAGGAAATGAACAACAATCTGAAGAGAGAGCGAGTACGTTCACACCCCCAGTCCGGTGTTTTCTTCTGTTAAATGGATGTTGCATAAATAAAATGAAACGTGTCTCATGTTTTGAAGGAGTCCCTGTGTGGTCAGCGAGGTCTGGTTCCCAACTCAGACATTCAGACCTTTCAGGTGTCCATCACAAACCGCCTGAGGATGCAGTATGACCGGATACAGGATTCACTCAGCAGGGTCAGGGCTTGTATTCGTCATCGTTGCTACAACAAATGACCCACAGCTGGGTTTACATGGTTGGTTTCTTCCTGCTCTCCAGAGGAGCAGACCCTCACGACTGATAGACGCGTCCACTGCTAACTTGTCAGAGCTACAGTTCCGAGCCTACAACACCATGAACCACTTCCTGGGATCCATCATTGACCATGTTAGTAGACATAACCTCAGGAAAGCAAACACTTCATTTGTGTCTGAATAAAACTTCTGGAAATGTTGGTTTTTGTGTCGCGTTGTCTCAGGGTCACCCGGATATGGACTACGCTGTGAGGGACAAACTGATGATGGAGCGGGTCATAGGGATGGAGTTCATGGAAGCCACTGATAAAAGCTTGTTTTATAACGGTAACACACACATCTTGATTTAGTCTTCATCTGCACGCGTTCGTACGTGTGCACGTGACGCATCTCCCTTTGCAGACGAGGCGCACTCCTTCAGCGATGTGCTCTTTTATGGAAACGAGGCCACGCTGCTGATCTTCGACACTTTGTTCTTCTGTGTTGTCGACCTGGGATCTCAGAGCTTCGTGCTCGCAGCTGTTCTCACATACGTGCAGCAAACGGTCAGTCAGCCATGTGTGAATTTTAGTTTGGATTGTGCTAGGAATTTGCATTTACCTGAAAATCTTTTGCAGATATTTCGCTTCATCCGTAACAGCCTGGGAAGAAGGAACCTCATCAACAAAACACTGGTCGATCAAAGATTTCTGATTTGAACATGTTTTGTTTTTTTATGGCATCATTTGGCGGCTTCTCCTACACAGATGTTTACTTTTCACATGCGTGTTGTTTTGATAAATTGCTTTTACAGTTCTTTTGAGGTAACGTGTTCTGTTCTGGAAATATTTCTATGTTTTTACTGATTAAATTGTTTTTAAAAAGCATCTTTTGTTTGTTTTACTGAGTAAAATTACAACTATATTAAAATCATCAGGCTCTATATTGTGTATTACAAATATTTGTTGGTTTTATTTGACTGATTCCAATGTATTATTATTTATATGAATTTATTGACGTTTAGTTAGTTAATCTTAACCCATCCAACGCCAGTGTGGTGGGGGCTCTCAGGAGAACCTGCTGGCAGCAAAGTCCTATGGGCAGCACGGATGGCAAGTTGTTAGACTTCTTGAAGTTCAAAGGTCGTAGGCCCCTCGAGTCCTCAAGGCTGGTCAAGAGATACTCCCATGCAGCGACTGTGCAGAGGAAAACAACCCCCCACAATGAGGGTCTGAAATTGAAGCCAATGCGGAAGTGACAGAAATTGCAGTTCCACCCTCATCCACTAGGGGCTGGTGTCAGAAGTGAGCAAATCCTCATTGACTCCCATGTTAAAAATACCAATTTCACAGCAGAAATAAACATGTTTACAGCCTGGTACCAGAACATGTTTTGGTTTAAATGATCTAGTTTACACTCATGACAACTCTGAGGGGGGTGAATTTTTTCTCATTCTTCTGTTTAAGTGTATTAAAAGCCTAAAATTCTGTATAATTAATGAGCATCAGACCCACGTGACCGCAGAGCTAGCTCCGTGGAAAGGCCTCAGTAGAGCCTCGGTCTGGCCTGGAAACTGTTCCGTGATTTTCAGTCTCTAAACTTAGACCAGAGGTGGAAAGTAACGAATTACATTTACTCACGTCATGGATGTAATTTGGGGGGGGGGGGGGGGGACATTTCCCCCCCACTTTGTCCAAAGTCAAGTTTTGACCCCTGCACTTTTTACCATCAGAAAACAATATTACGCTATATTAAATTGACACTGGTTGAGGACCAACTGGAAAACAACTGTTTGTTTTGAAGCCTGTTTCCCATTAGAGCATACTGTAAAGATCCCCCCCCCCCCGTGTCCCCCCACTTCTAAAGTGAAAATTACATCCATGACTCACGTTACTGTAATTGAGTAGCTTTTTTGTATATTTATACTTTTTAAGTCGTTTTTAAAATCTGTACTTTTACTTTTACTCGAGTACGTTTTAAAAAAATAATTGTAATTCGCTACATTTTAAATCATATCCGTTACTGAGTAAAAATAAATTGTAGGCTTAATAAATTAAAAATATTACGTGCAGCAGCGTCGGAACAGAAAGACACCTGCATGAGCACCGCATCTAAACCTGGGGGGGGGTACACTTGATAATGAGGACAAACAGCCATTTTTACCGCAGTTTTGCTCAAAAACATCAGTTCAGTCCCTGTGATCCACTCGCTGTTTACCTCCTCTCTCCCTCCTCCCCTGTGGGTTGGAACCGCACCTTCGTGCACCGGTGTGACGTCATCAGAATTATGCTCGGGTCGGTAACCAGACTCGTTTCCGTGTTTGAAATGTTTCCCTACCGCTCCAATAACGTTTAGCGCTCCTAACAAGCGGATTCTCAGCGCTCTGCTCATAAAACAGAAGACCTGCAGGCTTCTGTGAGTTAAAACATCCTGATACTGTTCAGGTGTAAACATTGTGCTCCATCCCTGTGTTTGAACTCAGAAGATGCTCCTTGATGCCACAGATATGTGATGATTTAACTTGTTTCTTTATTTTACTCCAGAATAAGAGATTAAAGTATTACAAAAGCAGTTCAGTGTAGTTAAATTAGTCATTCAAAAGATTCTAACATGCTGCAGTGTGTGTGTGTGTGTGTGTGTGTGTGTGTGTGTGTGTGTGTGTGTGTTACACATATAGGACTGCATGAGACAGCATGGTTATATCTTGGCTGAAGTAATGGCTCAGGAAAATAACTTATATTTCATAAATAATGACGTCTCTGCAGTGTTTATGATAATGTTTTATCTTATATTGGACCTGTCTTTGGTCTGGGAGGGGTAACTTATCATGATACAAGCCTTTTAAAACATGTTAAAGTGTTACAAGAGGAGATAAATGCATGAATTTAAAGTTTGTGTTTGGAGACCAACCTTCACAGTTTGGAGGCTCACGCTGGTGAGGAGACACCGTTTTTTGCATATTTGTAAAATCGTGGTGGTGGGGAGTGACTAAATAACTAATTTGTCCACAAAGAGCCACGACCGGGTGCCTTGTTCTCATGGGAACTAGTGCAGTTTAATAAAGTGGAAATTAGTTAATAAAAATGATTATTAAAAGGTTCGTATCCTATCCAATAAGGCGATAGACTCAAGTGTTTGGTTTTATATTGTTTTTTATAATTATGCATTTTGTATTACTCTTTATCCTAATTTTAGACCTTTTACTACAGGCCATAATAAACTATTAAGTATTTTAAACCCATATGCTTATTAAGTAGTTCTTTGTATGAAGTTTTCCTCTAGGTGATCCAGAGAGGCTTGACCTTTGGGTAAGCAACCAAAGAAGAGAGTGCCAGACTCCCAATTCACACTCCCGCTTGTGCACTTTGAGAGTCATCACTTCACCACGGACTCCAGGGTACAAACACATTACTTCATATTTTGGTTAAGATTGAAACAATTGAAGCATTAGCTGTATAATATACAGATGCTACATTGCTGTGTAACTAGAAAAACTTCCCCCTCCCTTGAACTGTCTGTGGCCGGGGCTGTTTAGATGGGGAAACAATCACGTTATTAATTTCCATCTAATTCTATGGATATTTATTCTGATAAACAAACTTTATGTCAGTCTTTAATGTGTAACTTTATGTATTGGGATGAATGAAAAATATTCATTTTAAACTAAAACGTTTGGCATTTAAGGAGAAATTAACAAAATAATAAACATTCTACTGATGTCAAATAAATCAAACTGTAATTAAAATATATATTTTCAAAGTCTGGATTCTGGATCAAATCTGACAACATATGCTTTATAAATAACAAACACTCTCCACATGGCTTTTACACACACACACAGTGTGGTCACAGTGTTCAACACCAGAATGACTCAGACCCTGGTCAGTTTAACGCTGTGCCATTACAGCCAAATAGCATCCTGAGTGACCATTGCTATCAAATCACAGTCTCCCAAAATGCTTAAAAGTAGAGTTCTGTCAGCAAATGAAAAGGTACGTGTAGTTCAGAAAAGGATTAGATTGCAATCCCAGAAGACAAGGAGACTGAAGGCAAGAATTTCTTCTTTGAAAAGTGTCACCAAAATTCTTCAGAAGACACTCCTAACATCAACTGGATGTGCCTCTCTTCTGGAGGGTTTGGAAGGTGTTCCTAAGAGTTGTTTCAGAAAATAAATCAGAAGAAAAGATCATCTTTTCTGAAAATTTGCAACTACACTGCATTTTTACTCTCCTAAGGCGTATGACTATGCTAGAGAACTCAACTGTCCACCTTTCGCTGAATGGCAACATTTTTTTCAGTCTGGCTAAAAGTCTGTTAGTCTCATAATCATGACAGTTATGTCATGTTGAACAACAGCTGATTCTAATTTTAATGATTCTGTCTCAGGTGGAATTGCTGTGTGATTCCTGTGTCCTGTGGCCCACTGAGCGCCACTACGGCATTCCCGCAAGGCTGAGTTGCGGCGCGGTTTCTCCGTCCAAGATTTTAAAGTCGTTTTACCCTCATTCCTCAGTGGTTTCTCCTCCTGTTCCCTCCATAAGTGGTTTTTATAAACACCGTGGATCTAACCCTGCTAGTTTACCTCCACTAACTCCAGCTGTTTCTGTAGTTTCTGATTCCTCCACCTCACTCAGCATGGCTCTATTAAATACCCGCTCTGTTAACAATAAGTTGTTCCTGCTCAATGATTTAATTCTCTCTAAAAACCTGGATCTTCTGTTTCTGACTGAAGTTTGGCAGCAAGTTCAAGAAATTGAATTCAGGTGTGAAACACCACATTTGGGTTATTTTTTAACAAGGGGGCAATTACTTTTTCACACAGGGCAATGTAGGTTTGGATTTTGTTCTCTCCCTAAATAATAAAAACCATCATTTCAAAACTGCATTTTGTGTTTCCTTGTGTTGTCTTTGACTAACGGTTAAATGTGTTTGATGATCAGAAACATTTTGTGCGACAAACATGCAAAAGAATAAGAAATCAGGAAGGGGGCAAATAGTTTTTCACACCACTGTTTATATATATATATATATATATATATATATATATATGTGTGTGTGTGTGTGTGTGTGTGTGTGTGTGTGTGTGTGTGTGTGTGTATGTATAAATGCATGTATATATATGTGTATATATAAGTATATGTATATACTTTATATAAATATATATGTACATATATGTATGTATGTATGTGGTATGTATGTGTATATATATACATCACCAGAACCCCTTCCTTTCACCACATCACCCCGGTTCTCCAGCAGCTTCACTGGCTCCCAGTTAAATTCAGGTCCATCTTCAAAATTCTCCTCCATACCTTCAAAGCAATCCACAACCTCTCTCCTCCATATATCTCAGACCTTATAAGTATTCACACCCCGTCCCGTTCTCTCAGATCGTCTTCTTCCATCCATCTTGCGGTTCCTTCTGCCCGTCTCGCTACCACGGGGAGCAGAGCTTTCAGCCGCTCTGCTCCTCGACTCTGGAACTCACTTCCCCCAGACATCAGGAACATCGACAGTTTTACCCTTTTCCAATCAAAACTCAAAACACACATGTTTAAATCTGCCTACAACCTCTGATTTTATTGAACTGTTTCTCTCTTTGTTTTTTCTTGTTTGGGTTTTATTATTGTTTTGTTGTATTTTATCACGTGTTTTCTGTAAAGTGACCTTGGGTGTCCTGAAAGGCGCTTTTAAATAAAATGTATTATTATTATTATTACATGTATGTATGTATGTATGTATATATATATATATATATATATATATATATATATATATATATATATATATATATATATATATATATATATATATGTATATGTGTGTGTGTATAATGTGTGGATATGTGTGTGTGTGTGTATATGTATATATGTATAAATGTATAGATATATGTATATATATATATATATATATATATATATATATATATATATATATATATATGTGTGTGTGTGTGTGTGTGTGTGTGTGTGTGTGTGTGTGTGTGTGTGTGTGTGTAATACAGTGAAGGCATATAATCACTCGCTCTAACGTTAATCTGACCCACGTCACGTGACGATGCTACCCTAGTTAGCTACAGAGCCACAAATTGAAATGTCGCCCTCCAGTGGCGGCGGCTAGAACCATTTAGAGAATATTTACCATTCGTATCTAAACTAATTAGTTGTTCTCATCATCATCATCGTCTATTTATAAAGCAGCTTCTTACATTAATCATGCCCAAAGTGATGTACACGATACAATGAAAACACACCATTTATGTACAGTTAAGAACAATTTCACAAAAAATAGAATAAATAAAAAAATTTGATATTTTTCTTCTTGTGAACAAGAGGAGGGGGGTAGCCCTGCACAGTCGTTTCCATAGCAACCGCTGCTGCAACATCGCTTCTTCGATTTTCTGCTAAATAAACAACAACACATTGTGCTCTTCGTCATTAAACCACCCCAAAAATACATGTTATGGAAGACAAAGGTGTTTCACAGAGGCCATGTTTCGGTGAACTGAGTGACGAGCAGAAAGAGAAATTGCGACAGTTTAAGGTAAAGTTTAAGGAAAATGGAAAGGCTAACTAGCTAGCATCAACTAGCGGCTACTCCTTTTTGGTTTGCCTCTCAGATCAAGACGAGACTCGACAACGAGAGGTACCTGAGAGCACACCCTGAGCTAGGGGGGATGATAGGAGCCTTTATAAGGTTTGCTCCTTTTTCTCATGTTAACTTTGGTTTATTTTGGTTATGAGGAAGTCAGAAGTACTTTTGGTGCGATCAAATCTCCCATGTTTGCCCTCTGAAGGAAACAAAACTACCAACATTTAATTCTCTATAAATAACGAAATAAATAGATCGATTAAATGTGTACAGAATCACTTCAGACTACTGAGGGAAAGAAAAAACGTTTGATGCTTTTCTGTGGAGGTGTTTTATATTTATATATGTTTTATAAGTGTGAACTTTTCAGAACCCAGGCTGTCAAAGAAAGCGCCTCTCACTGGAGAAATGTAATAAAAACCACAAAGCTGCTCATTAAAATAAAAGATGGAAAATGAAGCCGTTTTCTTCACGTTCAGAGTTTAGTAGCAACACAGAGATTTTATTTCTCTTTGTAGAAAAGTCCATCATAGAAAAGCAGCTTTTCTACATACAACTCTAACATAAATAAATCCATAGGTTGTCACTAACCTGAATATTTATAAAAAGTAATAAATTCAAGCCTAAACACAGAACGGCCTTTTCTACAGACAGATTATTCCACTGGTATGGATGAAACCGCTTGCTCGTGGAAATAATTAAAATATGATAAAATGATTCAAATCTGCCAACATTTGGAAAACTCTGTGCTTTTTGCAGCCTTTTCTCCATACCGGCTTTGAAACAAATCTCATTAGGGTTAGAAAACGGGATAATCTGAAGTTAATTTGAACCTTTGAAACTGTTGCACAGTCTTTATTAAATTGGACCGTGTTTCCAATCCAATCCAGTTTTATTTATAAAGCACTTTAAAAAACCCAGCACAGGAACAAAGTGCTGTACAGAAAATACATTAAAACAATTGACTAAACAGAAAACAGCAAAGATAAATAAAACACATGATACATAAAAGTAAACTAGTGTTTGTATCGTTACTCCTCTAATCTCCTTTTCTCCTCCAACAGTAAATTGATTCTCAACAAACCGACGAATATTCGAGAATTTGCTGCAGGTGAGTTTTGTTTCTGCCTCCCAGAGAGGGTCAGGGTTCGTCACACATTGATGAGTAACACAGCGATATGGCTAAGTTTTCATCTTATTTGGTCTAATTTGGGATCTATTCCAGAAAGATGGGAATCACTACAACAGCAGCTTAGCTGTTAATGTAGAAATATCTACTAATATTCATTTAAGGAATAATCCAAGCTTTTGTCTTTCCGTTCAGATCACTTCACGACCCTTGACGCTCACGCTGCCCCCTCCACAGAAAGAAGCGACAGCGCTGAGTGATCACCGTGTTCTCCTCTGAGGGTGGTGGCGGACGGAGAAACATGCAGAAACATGCTCGGAGTACGGATGTTTTTACATGATCCGAACCCGTTTCTGTTTACTGCCAGTCCGATCCCACCGAACACGTCTGATTTAACGAGAGAGAGGTGGTTTTGTGGGTTTTACACACTTCCTGACATCACCCACTAAATTTGGAAGAGATGTATTAAATAACGCAATTTTATCCTGTGCAACAGCTGAGGTAACTTAGGTAATAGTCTGTCTGACTAGAGGCATTTTAAAAATGTGCTCACACATAATTATCTGTTGCTTTGCCAACATGTTCTTTTGAGTTGAGCCCAGTTTGTGTTTACGTGTATTTTATTAGCTTTATTATTTTATTTTATCAGCTCATCTTTTTTCTGTTTTTATTTAAAGGTCAGTTTGGTTTTATGATAAATAATATTATTTCACCATTTTCTAACAAATACCGGCGCAGTTAGTCACCTCCGATCTGTTGCCTTACGCCTCTCTCTCCCCCTCCCACAGACCAACAGTGTCACGCAACATCTCTAAACAAGACAGGACAGGTAGACACCCATCCAGGTCAGATCCAACCAGACGTGGGACGGAGGCAGAACGACACACACCTCTCTCTGTCTGCATTAGTTTCTGAAAAGGAGAAGGCACCGAATCTGTAAGTAAGAGCTCATTTCTTCATAAGTCACTGATTTATAGACTTTTACAGTTTTGTGTCAGGTGTTTAAAGTTTGCTGTAACTGTATTGAAACCTGTACAGGTGAGATTACTCATATAGAAACTAGTAATCAGCTGGTAAAGGAACAAATAATACATGTTTAGTAGCATCTTTTCTCTTATAAAGAATATTTTTACACAGCATTAACCTGCTCACTCACCGTCCTTTACTTGGCACTCATCCGTATCTGCTTTGGACGTATACAGAAGTCAAATTACAGGAAAGCAAGCAAATTTAAAATAAATAAGCAAATGATGGTATTCAAATTTCCTGTAGGAGAAACTCGATGACACGGGGGTCAAAGTGATCTTAAACAGTCTAGAGGAGTTCAGTTGAAGAAAACAGGTGATGCTAATTACCAAATCTGTTTTCTAATGGATGCTATCCTCAAAAGTCTAGCACGCCTCCCTCAGGGAGGGTAGCACAGGTTACCAGAAGAGAACCATTACAGATCCTCTAAGGAGGAAGTAGAACTTGAAGTTCCACACATGGAAACGGGCTCCATGGCAACCACAGCCATCCGACAGAACTCCCAACATCCCCAGTTTATGAAACTGGAACGGATCTGTTCAAACAAGCAGAAATCAAATCAAACTTTATTTATATAGCACTTTTCATCCACAGGAAGCAACACAAAGTGCTTAAAGAGCAAGTCACCCCCTACAACAAACTTACTCCACTCCCACTTCCTGTTTGAAAAATGCAACAAATGCTGTTGCCTGGCAGAACGAGAGGGCGGAGCTGCTAACAAAACACACGCACACAGGCTCACAACGGCATTGTGACATCATAATGTACCAGCTAACATCATAGCATGCCTCTTAGCCAATAGCAGTGGCAGATTTAAATTCAAACACAGTGCAGAATTTTTCCCTGACGACACCGCAACACTGACAGGTTCAGACAGAATATTTAAATTTTAACTAAGATGCACTGAAGTGCCAAATTATTGACGACACGTGTCTGCAGCACGATCAGACACTCGTTTATTTAGTTTATCAGCAAAAACAAGTTGATTTGGGGGTGACTTGCTCTTTAACAGAAAAAATGACCCATATAACCCACATTCCCTCCTTTTCCCACACTTAAAACAATTATGACAGTTTCACCCCCCCAATCCACAAACCATTCCCAGGCGCGCGCACACACACACACACACACATACACATATACGCACACACACACACACACACACACACACATACACATATACGCACAGACACACACACACACACACACACATACACATATACACACAGACACACACTAGTGCGCATAACACATTAAAAGACCACAGTAAACACTAGACTGAGCTCTGATTGGACAGGTAACGAAAGACAATCCATCAAGGGAGCCATCTGCCTCGACAGCAGCACTAAAATAAAGCACAGAAATAAAAGCTAGACGACATCGTTCACAGCTGTTGCGTGTGTTGATGTTCACATGTCTGTAATGTTCCGTCCTACAGGCTGAAGCTTCTCCCCATGTCTCCAAAGGCAGGAACGTGGTTGTTTGTGCTCGCTGTGGCCTGCTCGGTCGTCGGTTAGTAACCATCACATGTAGCCTCCTTCCTACTGCTGTAGAGTGTTATAATGCTGTTATAAATGCTGTTGTGTGTGTTCTGCTCCATAATGCCCCATAGCTACCGTCTGCCCAGCTGAGACTTCAAATGTGATGTCCGTAGATGACGTCGTCTTCATCGGCAAAAAGCTGGTATGAAATTCACGGACCATCATAAGTAATAAACGTAGCTGGCTTCATCAGAGGAATGAAAGCCATCCAACACATTTTAATGAGGATACTTAGTTATAATAAAGAATAGTTTTACACCTCCGCCCTTCAGCCACAGATGTTGCAACACCCGTCTGCTAGAACAACCATTTCACAATGCAGCTCATTTACTTCGGTTGTGGCTCTAAATACCATCTTACTCACGTTTACGTATTTAGTGTGCTGAGATATGAGATGCGTTTTACTATAAATACATAATCAAGATTTTTGTTCCTTTTGTCAGATGATGAAATGCCAGACTAAAGGTGAGAAAATGCTCTACGCCTCTCTTGAATTATTTATTTTTGTGTGAGTGGTTCATACACTGTTCTGTTTAGAAGCTTCATCAATTAAACATTTTTAAAGAGCAAGTCACCCCCCCTACCAGAGTATTACTCCACTCCCGCTTCCTGTTTGAAAAATGCAACAAATGCTGTTGCCTGACAGACCGAGAGGGCGGAGCCGCTAACAAATACACACACACACACAGGCTCACGACAACATTGTGACATCATATGGTACCAGCTAACGTTCTAGGGTACCTCTAGTTTATCAGAAAAAAAAGTTGATTTGGGGGTGACTTGCTCTTTAAATTAATATTAAATATATGACTGTTGGAGATGGTAAATGGGTGAAATCTCTGAGTCGCAACTGAATCACAGCAAGGCGTTGTGGATTATGATGGTTACAGGTTACCCTGCACCTTCAGCAACCCTGATGAGCAGCGTCTTCAACAGCAGGTATTTATAAACTATATATGATTAATTAAATAATATTCTGAGGCAAAAGTGGCTGACATTCGTCCTTCACTAGACTTTTATTTGAGATCAAATGTGAGTCTGGCCCGAGGTCTCAGAGCAAAGCGCTTGTTTTCATCACGTTGGTGTGTTTTGTGTTTCAGTGTCCTGACTGCAGGAGGAAAACCCGCAGACCAGTCCAACAGCCTCCTGTCCACCTTTCTTCCTGTGCTGAATTCCCTCACCGCGGCCACAAGCAAGAACCCGCCTGGCCAAATCCCCGTGGAGGCCTTAGAGAAAATGGTGCGAAGACGTTGACCCGCAGTAAAACACACGTAGTGCTCACGCTGCAGACGAGGGGTGGTTTCACTAAAACAGGATCCAGTAATCCAGGATTACAGCAGGAAGCTAGGCTTGACCAAGCCCTGTTAGAGCATCCTGGATTATTTGGTTTCATAAACTCCACACCAGGCTGAGGCGGAGCTATGAAGACACGCTCCATGTTCACCTGGTCAGGAGGTGCCATGTTTAGAATAAATCTCCATGGTGACGTGTGGATCACCGCTTTTGTGAAATCAAATTAGGGATTGACTAAACCAGGATTACCAGAAAATCCTGGCTTTATCCCCCATCGAGGTTTTGTGAAACAGCCACCCAGAACAGAAGTTTCTACATATAATTAGTTTGTGGGTTTATTCCTGAAATGAGTCACCTGACCTGTGAGTTCGTTCTTTTTCTCTGTCTTTCAGAAGAGCAACATGTGGAACTGCAGTTATCTTCCTGCCATGATAAGGACGATAAGGAACTCTTCTGTCAGTAGAATACAGCAAAACCCCATTTAAGCTTTTACTCAGGCTGGTTTAACCCTCTTGTTTCTGCTCCTGCAGGAGCAAGTTAAATGCTACATGGAGGCGTTTGTGGCTCCTCTGTCCTGGGCGACCGCAGCATCACCGAGTACAAGCACCTTCAGCTCAGCCGACTACGACACGCTGCTGTCAGCCGCCAGATCTGTGCTGCTGGACGTTTCCTCTGCAGTGATGAACCTTCCCGCCACCATAGACGGACAAAAGCTGAAACAGATGTGAGCTTGGTTTGTAAAACTGTGTCAACAGCTTCTTATCAACGTTTCTAAAAGCGGTAACTCCTACTGACTCCAGGATGATCACGCTGCGGAGCGTGTACAGCACCCTGAACGAGGACCAGAGGGCCGAGGTGTTGAACTGGGCTAGAGAGCAGATCGTCCAGAACAACTTCAGCTGCACGCTGAAGAAAACACCCAACTCTAAACCAAGTAAGAACCCCGAGTTCATCATGACCTCAGACTAGAGCGGGGCAATGTGGCCTAACATCAATGTCACGGTATATTGAGGATTTCACCTCGATAACCATAAAAGGACGATAACTACAGGTGTGCGCAGAAACAAAAGTTGTCCACTAGATGGAGCTGTGTCGTGTATTATGTTGAGTCACATTTTTACGTGACTCCTACCGAGCAGGTGTTCTCCGTTTGTTAGCCGTTTAGCTAGCTGAGCGAGGATACACAGGCGTGTCAGTAGCCTAGCCTTGGTCAAAAATTACCCACAATACACCGCGGTATTTTTAAAAGGACGACGGATCAGAAGCCGGCAGCTACTTCGGGGACAGTTTTCAAGTTTAAAAGTAAGTCTACTAATTTAAAATGTTTTTTTTTTATCCAAAGAAGTTATCTATGGTTGGTTAGTTGCAGCTTCGGTGGCTAGCGGGTAGTAACTCACTTATGTATTTAATTTAATAAACATATACACAATTTAAAAAGTAAAAGGCTCGTTATATATTTATATTGAAACTTATACGTATAAAATATAACGTTATCTCCCGTGTCACGTGACGTTACATGACCGCTTTGGAAGCCGCGGTCACGTGATGCAAGTCTGTTGCATTTAACCGTTTTCTTTGACCAAGGAAGGACCGTGTCTGAGGCGCCTGGCCTCACGAGACATCGCCTCGCGAGGCCAGGCGCCCGGACACTGAGAAACACCCAAGTTTTTTGTTTGTTTGTTTTTTAAGTATTTTTTTTATTTATTTGCACAAAATATAATGTACAACAATTATGGCAATCTCTACAGTTTTACCAACATGAGATAGTACCAGAACAGGCTGAATTCCAACATATAGAAGAAGGATAATGAACAGGAAGTACAAACAACAACAGATAAATAAATAAAATAAAAACAAACCCCAAACAGATCAAATAAGCAAACAAATGAATAAAAAGACAGATAATTTAAAAAAACATTTAAAAAAGTTATACCTTAGGGGCTTTCTAACAGATTTAGTTCAGCAATCATATGATTCAAATCCAGAGCTTGTTTTTTGTCCATAAATTTAACAGATGAGAAAAGGAGGCAGAGTTCTTTGTGAAAAGTAAAAAAGGACGGCTTTGTTTTCAGAAAACCACCCAAGGTGCTACAGCTTCTTAAAGGGACGTGAACGCTGCCAACCTACATCTTTTCATTTTTTTATTATCAAATGTATTGACGTGGGAAAGTTATCCCGATAAGAGTCAGAAATTTCGATAACGATAGATTTTCTATTCATTGCCCAGCCCTAACTCTCAGACTGCTCCGGTCAGCCTCGTTTTACTGATTTAAACCTTCAAGCTTTTAGTCCTCTCTTCTGTTTTAAACAGGAAGAGCAGAAGCAGAAGATGCTGTTTAAAAAGAGATTGAATAACTAAATTATGTATCTTTACCTTTATAAAGCAGAAGCATGGAGGCGAAGTAAACAGAAATACACAGCTGAACTGTTGTTTCATCAGTAATGCAGAGAAACCCTGATGGGCCAGGGTGTGTCCCTGCAGGTTGCTTTGTTGGTGATCCATTTGCAAGTCCCAGCATATTTGCACATCTCCTCTGTGTTTGCATTCGTTTGCTCCTATTTTAAGGCTTTAGCCCGGGAACTCATGCAAATCACGGAGTATGTTTGTTGTCGTGATGTTCCACCAGCTGGGCTGACAGTTGCACTTCTAGGAGCGGTTCAGGACGTGCAACATTATTTTATGATGTCTGATTAATCGTTTCTCCTCTACTCTGTGTGCACGTGCATTGTTTTAAGTCTCTTTCATCACTCAGAACCGTTGGCTTCGTGCAAACCGACTGTGAAATGGCTAGACTCGGATGCTCTGAACATGATCGGGCCGTTTCTCTCCAGTTTACAACCCACTGACGTCGATGCCTCTCCACAGGGAACTGTGAGTTTGTCTGTGCGGGCGTGAAAAACACCTAACCCTGACGGTTCTTCTAACGTTCATTCTCTCGCTCCTCCAGCTGTGTGCCTACTTCACCTCAGGCCAGTTCTCGTCCTCCGTGAGTGGAGTGACCCGAATGAACCCCAGCTTAGCCAAGATGCTTCTGCAGAGCTTCCAGCAATGCTTCAGTCCAAACGAGTTTCAGAAATATCTGGATAAGTGCGTATTCTTACATTCTCACTGTAAAGCTGTTTGGTTCATGAGTGATTACCACCTCGACCTTTGACCCTCCCCAGACTTGGCCCCTTGGCTTGTTACTACAGCGCTTCAAACTTGACCTCTGACCTCAGCAAGAAGCTCCTCTCTCAGCTGACAAGCTGTGACAGCTCCATAACCTCTAAGGTAGCTTTCCCACGTTTACCGAACCGTTTTACGTCCGTGCTCCTCGTCTGGAGGAGAAGACACGATGGTGAATGTCTTCATCTCGCTTGTCTTTTCTGTCCTTTGAAGCTGGAGAAAGCCCTGATCAAAAACGTGTTGTCAGGTCCCATCACCGCTCAAGCTCTGCGTGACCTGGGCCGTAACGTTGCTCTAGTGCCGCCCAAGCAGCTGGCCACTCTCTCCTCAGCTGATGTCAAAGATCTCCTCCAGAACCCGGGCGTTGAATGGTCTCGGAGCCAGATGTTCACTCTGGTTAAGAAACAGCTGGGCGGGAAGAAGGTGAGCCCGTGGAGAAAACAGCCGTTTGATCATTCCTGCTCCGGTCTTCATACTTCTCTCACTCTGGTTCTCCTCAGTGTGGGGAGGTGTTGGGCGCGGACGTGATGGCCCTTCAGTCGGTGGCCGCGGGTCTGCCGAGCTGTGCACTGAAGAAACTCAAAGCTCAAGATGTCCTAGCTAACACAGAGGCTCTGAGGAACATGTCCAAGCAGATGAATAAGGGGCAGCTGAAGGCCGTGCTGGAGGGGGTGAGTAGGAAGGAACCAGCGGATGCATCACGCGCGCCGATCCTTACTGACTTGAATTTGGGAATCTTGTTTTCCTGTAGCTTGGCGGGAACGCCAGCCTCTCAGATCTGATGGAGAAGCTGCCTGGGCCTTTGCTTCGTTGCGTTTCCCTCACCAACCTAAAAAAAGCCAACATCACCTCTTTGGACCAAGTGGAGAATAAAACCTGGAGTGTGTCACAGGTAACGCTCACGAGAACCGTAGCGCAGTCCCAAGCAGCGAGCTTCCGTCTCAGGAACGTTTTCTCTTGTGTGTTTCAGGCAGCTTACCTGGCGAAGAAGATGCGCGAGCTGAACAAGGTTAACTTCAGGTGAGGTGACGTCTGCTTTAGGTCTTCAGATACTTATTTAAACGGTGTGGATCACTGAAAACCCAGTTTTAATGATTATTTCTGATTATAATCAGTCACTCTGAGTCGCTGTCACTTAACATTCATGGACTCACGACGGGGAAGGCTGTTGTTGGGTTAGCATCCAGGAAACAGCAGAGAACGTCTCAGCTAGTAGAAGCTAACCGTTAGCATTAGCAACTCCACCACACAGCAGAACTCCTCCAGGCTCGTGTTATTTGTGGAGATAAAACATCAACGCTGCCGAGCAGTCAGTCGTGTTGCTGTTAGCCAATCAGAGGAGAGATGCTGTGATGTGGCTCCCTTCTAGTTCCTGTAAACTCACCAGTATTATACTCATGAGTAAAAATGACATTTTGTAATGTAACTTGTAATAACGGTCAAATCAAATCAAAATCAAAGCTTTATTTATAAAGCGCCTTCCACAACCCTGTCAGGAAGCCCAAGGCGCTGAACATGGAACAGTACAAAGTTAAATAAAGTGAATAAATCAGAAAATAAAAGCAATTCAAATTACAAATTACAAAAAAAGGTGAAACATTCTGGTACAGGACAAATGTGTAAAACAAGGGAAAAAGTGAACCAATGAAAACTGTGAGATAAAATCAACATAATAGAGGGCCAAAATCAAACATGTTCAGGAAACGCCAAGCGGAGGAGGTGGGTTTTTAGGCGACTCTTGAAGACTGGCAGAGATGGGGACAGCCTAACTGAGGGTGGCAACTGGTTCCAGAGTGACGGTGCCATAACGGCGGATACTTTGATGAACTTTTATGACCTTGAATACAAAAACAAACTCATTTCTGTCTTTTTGTGCGATAAAACACGACCGTGTTGGCTCCTGGCTTGTGTTTGCTGTTGAGCGATGTTTCGTTGCTGCTGTGCTGTGAGACAGGAGGCTGAAGTCGGTCCTGCAGGGCGTCACCTGTAAGATGATCGCAGAAGTTAACGACAGCCAGCTGCTGGAGACGGTTCAGGCCTTGGCAGAAACGCCGCAGTGGCTCTCCAAAACTCAAGTAGGTGTTTACTGAACAAAACACACACGCGTAGACGCGCTGGTTATCACGACCGTGTGTGTGTGTGTGTTTCAGGTGAGATGTGCTGCAGGAAGACTTTTTAAGAGTTTGGAGCAGAAGAGAAGCGACTACTTCAGAAACATCACCGAGCAGGAGCTGGCTGCCATTCCTAACTTGCTCCTACTTTATATGACGTAAGAACACCAAACACGTTCTCTCCTCACACCGAGTTTTAACGTCACAGCGTGTTTTTGCTCGTTTTGTTCCTCCCAGGCCTGAAAAGGTGAAGGACCTACCCGACTCCGTGTGCCAGGCGTTCCTCGACAAGATGGCGGCGGCTGACCTGAACTCGCTGCCTCTGAACGCGCCGTCTCGTCTAGCGCTCACACAGAGAGCTCTGCTCTGCCTGACGATCGTACGCTCACACACGACCATCGCCCTCAGCGAACACACACACACGCGTGTGGTTCTAGGACTGTTTCAGCTCATCCGCGTGATGCTGCTACGTGTTGCAGGACTGTAAAACGACCCTTCTGTGAACTTTCAGGGGAAGAATCTGTCTGAATTGACCAAAGCGGACGTGTTGAGGCTTGGACCAATCCTGTGTGAGACGCCGCCCTCCAGACTTGCCCTGATGGCTCCTGATGTGATCCAGTTCAGCCTCCAGGCCATGGCCTCCTGCCAGAGCATCCCCCAGCTCCACAGGCCCGACCTGGTCCGACTGGTCACCCAGACGTTCGGGTAGGTCGTACTTCTGCTGGAGCTGCTTCTGGGGAATGAGAGTCTGATGCCTTTATCTCCTGCAGGAGTCCATCCAACTGGACAGCTGCGCTGGTGGAATCAGTCGGTCCCCTCATCCTCTTGGATGATAACGCCACGTCTGCTCTGCCCAATGCCGTGTGTGACCCTCCTTACCTGCTGCATGTTACGTCAAACCAACACCAATTTCCGTCCTAAGTGTATTTTATCCTCTCTGTCTCCTTTAGCCTTGGATGAAGGATAGTCTCGCGTTCCTTAAGTTAAACCTCATCCGCATGTCAGATGCTTTCAGAAAGAAGTACTTTGAAGTTGCCACCGCCGCTGCATCAAGTTCAGCACGCAGGAGGAGAGCAGGTGAGGGAAAACGCCGTCAGCTGTTCACGTCCTCTGCTCGCTTCATTAACAGTGACCGTTTTCCTCCTTCCGCCTGTGCTCCTCAGCCAACAGCACGACTGCACCCACCGCGGCTCTGATTGAAGAACTGGGACTGGACAACGTCCTCTGGACAGCGTCCCAGCTGGACGGGATGTCAGACGGCACCTTCCTGGCTGCTGTAGACACACTCGGGTCGGTTCCTGGGTACAGCCCGGACCAGCTGGTCGTGCTCAGTAAAAAGGCAGTCCAGGTGAAACGGATCCCAGATCTAGACCCACGTTTTACCTCCATCTCTTGTTGTGGTTAAACCCCTTTACCTGTTTGTGTTTATTTGTTTACCTCCATTTAACTCTTCATTTGCTCCCGCAGGTGTTTGGCCCCGTGTCGCAGATGAACGAGAGCGCCGTCGTGCAGCTGAGGTGCATCGCTCAGGGCTTCTCCAACGCGGACCTGGCTGGGCTTCCGCTGCCCCTCGACAGTCTGGATGAAGTCGCTCTCTGCGGCTGGAAGGATTCGCAGGTCATTTACAGACAAACCGTTTCACGCGACCGTAGCGAGCCCGCAGGCCATAACCCCGATGCCGCTTGTGTCTGATTAGATACCGTCGGTGTGGAGGGCTGTTGCTAAGTACAACAACCTGACAGCGTCGCTGCTGGACTCCACAGCGATGGTCACTCTGAACCGGTTCTTCTGCGGTCTGAGCTCCGGCGAGATCAGTCAGCTCAGCGTGAACGCCTTCAGGTTTGTGCAACAAACACTTTTCATTTCACTCCATTGCTCCCATTTCTACTGAAGTCTCCATGTGAGCTTATTTTTGCCGCTAGTCCTATGAATGACTCAGTGATCAGTGGAGAGTTTGTCGAGCTGAGACGATACAGGTCAGATGTTACTGAAGGTGGCCGACCAACACTCACACACTGGACTCGTGTGTTTGTGTCACAGGGAAGCGGTGGGGTCGATGGATAATCTCCCGTGTCCGCTGGACGTGCTACAACAACTCAAACAGCTGGCCGTGTCTTCGTTTGGAAGTCCCGACACCTGGACCGAAGCTCTGGTGTCCGACTTGAGAAACATCACCGGTGAGATCAGTTCACCGGTCTGAGTTGTGTGAAGCGACCTTCCTGATGCTAAGCAGCAGTCTGTCTCCACAGCTGGGCTGAATGCAAATGAAGCGGCTTCTCTGGACCCGTCGGTCTTCTCGTTCCTCAACCAAGCTTCTATTCCACTTTTTCCTCCTCAGGTCTTTGCTGTGAGTTGCTTTTTTCTCCGCCCTCGTCAGATTTAAGCTTGAACACTGTGCGACTTTTTCACTCGTAGCGCTCAGCTTCAGCTCAAACTGTACGACTTCCTCGCAGGACCGATCTCACGAGTCAGGCGCTCACACTGTACGTCTGGTAGCAACACGTCGGCCCTAAAAATATGCTAAAAATAGCAGTTTTTACTCAACACGTCAGACTTTTTTGTCTCGATTTGCCTGTTGTCCTTCGGGAGTGCTGCAGGAGGACACACAGGGATTTATGGGGGTTGGATGAGGAAAACGAAATAAAGAAAGTAAATCTGTGTTTTGTGATCAGTTTAGTTTGACATGAACACGACAAACACGCCTTCTTGATAATCTTTGTGAGTAAAAAAACGTGTAGAAACAAAAACGAACAGCGTGTGTTATTAGGGAAATAGCGGGCGAGCGGTGTTGATGCAGGGTTGCGCATGCGCCGTGAGCGGTTCTGATACTTTTTGGGTCGCAGCTGCTCGCGGCGCCGCTTCAACAGTGCGATACCCTCACGAGGGACGAGCAACATATCAAACACGCCAGAAGTCCGTGCGAGCTCACGACTGCTGATCGGCAGCTGGTCACGTGGTGTTAATCGCCTCTCGTAACCCCCTGTACACTACACGACCGCTCGGCGCAAAACTCGCCCCGATGTCGTGGAAAATCGGCTTAAAAAAGTGAAAAAGTCGCACAATGTCCACCCGGCTTTAGTGTACTTTAATCTAGAGTCACGTCTTTACCTTCACCCCCCCCCACCAGGCCCTCTCTCCTGCCCAACTGGAGAATCTCGGTCCTGACAACGCCGCCATGGTGACCAGCGGACAGCGAGCAGCTCTAACACCTGAGCAGCTCAGGGTCGTTAACAGGTTGGCGACTGGTTCTGCTGACTCACAGGCTCCTCCTCAGTCCTCAGGTAGATTTGTTCTTCTAACAACAGGATCTGAGCGGTTTATGGTCTGTCAAGGCGTTCGTTTCATCACACGTCTGGTTTGTGTGCAGCAGCTCCAGCTCTGAGGGTGGAGGCGGTCTTCTCTGCTCTGTTCCTGCTCATCGGGCTGCTTCTGCTGTGAGGACAGAGCCGACGTCCTGAAGGAGCGTTCGCCTCAGAAAATCACACACACACACACACACACACACACACACACTTCAGGGTAACATTCTGAATGTTCATTTTTCCAGCTGCGTGTTGATAAGAGTATTTTAAGGGTGATAAATGAGTTTGATGCTTTGTGTGAATATAATATATGTAATAAGATAAATGGGGACAAACTGACTTAACTCAATAAAGATGATAAAAATCACCAAAGTCTGTTTGATTAAACATAATAAACGACTTTAATGTTTTAAAAGGATCCAGATCTCTCGTAGAAAGAGCCGACATCATAAACCATCTTTTGTTTACAGTAATCTGATTACATCTCTCGCCCGGTGATGAAAACTGGTGTGAGCAGAGTCCATTTTTTAAGTGTTAATTTCCATTCATTTGAAGGTTTCGTCCTAATAAATATATAGTGTGTATCTACACATCACATTATTGCTGATTTTCCTGCTCTCCAGAAGGTCGTTGGTCCACGCACGCGCTCGCCGTGGCAACCGCCCGAAGAATAAATTCACATTTTTTACGTCCGTGAAGCAAACACAGCATCCGTGATTCTTGATCCGCGCTGAAAACACGACTAGGAAACGTTTTACGGCGTCGCGATCGTCAGTGACGGGAGACAAGTGGTGATAAAGTAAATTATAACAGTCGCTAAATTAGACATTCTGTTAGGAACCGAAGCAACAAGCTGCCGAGTTTAAGACCGATTTAAGAGACTTTACAGCTCGAGTTTCTGTTCAGAGATCTGCTCAGTGGTCCAAAAGGATCAACCGTTAGCATAATCTCAGCGGGATTAGATTAATGCAAGGATCACGGTTCCCTGCAGGCACGTGAGAACGGCGGGACTGAGCGGAGAAATCCTGAGAATCAGAGGTGTGAAGATGAACGGCTTTACTGAGTAGTTGGTGACAAACCGAGTATCTTTGGTTGTTTGGTGCGTAGAAGCGGCACTTAGACGGGTTTTCCTGCGTTCCTGGCGTTAATAAAGGCCATGCCATGAGTTCTGAAGTGTGTGTTCAGGTCTGTGGCCTTTTCAAAGTGTTTGCCGCACACCTTACAGGCCAGCGCCGCCTCGTCGTCCTTCCCCTGGCCGGCAGACGGCTGACCGGAGGGAGACGCCGGCTCAGATCCGTTCCAACTGCCCTTCTCGTCGTGGTTCTTGACAGAAGAGGCGGGTGGCTGCGCGCTGGGCGCTTGCTGGCTGTCGCTGAAAGCATCCCGGACCTTGTGGGTGATGAAACGATGGCGGGACAAGGAGGATGTGGACGTGAAGCAGGCGCCGCACTGCAGACACTGCAGCTCGCCGCCCTCCGCCCCGCCCCGCCTGTGTTGGCCGATGTGCTCCAGGAACGTTGCCCTGTCCTCCGCGGTGAAGCCGCAACAAGCGCAGCTAAAGCCGGACTCCGGCTGGACGTAAGGAGCAGAAGAGGAGGAGGATCGTAGCTTCTTCGCCGGACTCGTCTTGTCTGCGGGCTCCACGTCCTGCTCCACCTTCACGGCTGCCCGACGCCTCCGGCGACTCACCGAACCGGCCTCCTGCTCTGAAGAGCTTCCAGCCTCGTCGGCTCTCTGCGTGGAAAACAAACGGTTTTAGGTTGATGCGTGGGATCTCCCTCTTCCACTTGGTGTCAGAAACCCAGGAGCTCACCGTCAGAGCGTCCTGGCCCGCGCCGTGCCTCAGCTGGAAGTGCCTCTCCAGCATCGCTCTGCTGCTGAAGGTCTTCTTACTGTCAGAACAAAATCTACAAAACACAACTTGGGTTCAACTCTTCACTGAGTGACGAGGCAACATTTGGAGAGTTCGCCGGAGCCTCGTGGACAACAGGGCCCCGTACGCGCGGAGGATCCACGACACTTACTGGCAGCGAAAGCCCCGGCTCGCGATTTTGTGCTTGTCTCTGATGTGGCGCCTCATGCTGGAGGTGGTGGTGAACGAGCTCTCGCATCTGTTACAGGGAAACTTCTTCAAAACCTGAGGAATTCGAACATAAACACGAACGGATTACATCCGAGAGGAAAGACGAGCCCGACGGCTGCAGGCGGTGCCCGGACCTTGCCGTGCTGCTGGCTCATGTGAGCGACGTAGTCCTCCTGTTCTGAATACTGAGTGCTGCAAGCTCGACACTTCCACCCCGAAGCGGCCTTCGTCCTCTCGGTCTTCACTTTCTCTTTTTCCACCCACTCTTCCTCTGAGCTCTCCAGTTTCACCGACGCGGCCGGAGCTGCGGGTGACGGCAGCTCCTCTTTTACAGGGCGACTCTTGTGGGTCTGAGGAGCGGAAGGAGTGGAGGTGTAAGCTCAGATATAATCCATTCATCCCAACACTTAAGCTCATGGGTACCTTAAAATGATCCAGCAGGGAGCTCCTCTGCGAGAACAGCTTGGTGCACTCAGGACACTTGAACACGTGAACCTTCTGATTGGTCAAATGAGTGTCGAAATGGGAGTAGAGCAGCGGCTTGTGCGTGAAAACCGTGTCACACATGACGCATTTATAAATCAACCTGTGAGAGACGAACGTTAGGACATCAGTGTGTGTGTGTGTGTGTGTGTGTTTTGTACATATACATACATAGCCTGTCCATGCGTCAGTGCTGGATGTTGAGCGGAGATGTGGCTCTGAATGCTGGGGGCAGATTTGAAGGCCATGGGGCAGCTGGGGCACTTGTGAAACATGTCGCAGTGAGCCTGCTGGATGTGAGCCTTCACCGAGTTCAGCCCTCCAAACACGACGAGGCAGCTGGAACATCTGCAGACAGAAAAGTGAAGGGTCCGAGCCGCCGGCCGGCGTACGTTTATTCACTCGCGTGACCAGGTTTCCTACCTGTACCCGATGCGGCGGGAAAAGTGCAAACAGGTCTCATGCAGATGCTTCTGAAACAGCTGCTGCTTGGTTGAGGCTCCACACTCTGGACAGATGTGGGGCGGGCAGCCTTGGTGGATGCGCTGGTGTGCAGCTGTGCTGCAGCTGTTGGGGAGGAGCATGGGGGGCGAGCACTCTGAGCATGACTAAACAACAGAGGTGCAAACACAACGGTGGGAATCAGGTTAGAGCTCAGTCATCAGTATTCACACTTCCTTTATGGATTACCACACCTTAAAGGTGTGGATTACTCGTGTAACCTGTGCATCTGTAGTGGTCTCTAGAGGGAATGAATGCCTTGCAGGCAGAACTCAGGGCACTAAGAAGCCCACAAACCCCCGTCTCTGCAGACCAAATCAGCGACATCACAGCTGAGCTTCCTTCCTGATATTCTGACATCTCTCCTCTGATTGGCTAACAGCAACACAACTCTACCACTGACTCTGTCTGCTCTGCAACGTTGATGTTTTATGTCCACAAATACCAAAAGCCTGGAGGAGTTCTGCTGTGTGGTGGAGTTTCTAATGCTAACAGTTAGCTTCTACTAGCTGAGACCTTCTCTGCTGTTTCCTGGACGCTAAACCAGCAACAGCCTTCCCCGTCGTGAGTCCAGATGGGTGAATCCATGAATGTTAGTGACAGTGTGACGTAGATCTGTCAGGATTTTCTATCCTAGAGTTTCACCGTCTGTTTTCTATCAGAAGCTACTGCAGGAGATAGGTGTAGGAGACTATTCTCATGTTCAGCCTGCATGGAGAGTGACCCGTTAGAATCAGAAATAGTCATTAAAACAGGGGTTCTCTGTGTTCCACACCTTTAATGACCTGTCTGGGATATTTGTGGTTAGCCGTGTGTGAAACAAAAACAAAACGGTCCAGAGCAGAGGGGAGAACTTACAGTACTGTGGGCGGGTTTGACTACTTGGAAATGGTCGTAAAGCTCGTCTTTGCTCCCAAACTGAGCCTGACACTCGGGACATTTATTGCTGCCGTGCTGAGTGGCCTCTGCCTCCCTGTCGGGCCCTGCCGCATGACGCGCCGGAGGCGACGGCTTTAAACCGGGCTGGCCTGCCGTGGAGGACAGAAAGCAAATCAGAGATAAATTAAGACTATTCACGTCAAAAAACGCCGACCATCGAGGATTCCCTCACCTGCAGCCGCTGCTTCCTGTTGACCGATCATCTGATCCACGGGTACGGGTTTCATCACCAGGTGGGAACACTGCATGATCAGACCCTTCTCTTTGTGCTCCCTGGCGTGTAAAAGCAAGCTGCATTTGTTGAAGAAGGCCAGCCGCTTGGCGCAGTGGTTGCAAGTCACCTCGATCCTCAGCGAGCGCCGATCGTAGTGCTGGGCCAGACTCTGCTCCAGGGCAAAGGCATCGCCGCACTCTAGACAGCGGTAACCCTGAAGGGGAAGTCAGAAACACAAGGATGGAAATGGGCGGATGCAGATGTGTTCTCCTTCCCTGCTAGATGTACGCTCTCGATGCTGACACAACGAAAACTGACCTGTGCAGGGAGAGAAATGCCCCACTCTGACGGGAGAGGAGAGCTCAGATCCGGTTTATAACAAGGCAGCAGGTTCTTGTTGTTGAGGATTTTGTTGAAGGCTTCCACCAGGTTGGTCTGACTCTTTGAAATGATGGCCCCGGTGCTGTTGACTATCGATGCTGGCCTGTTGCTGCTCTGCTGATGGAGCTGAGACAAGGGGGCCACCCCGTTGTTGAGCGTTTTCTGCCCGAGGCTGCGGAGGTTTGCTACAGCTGAACCGGCCTTGGCGGCGGAGACGGAGGGCAGTGCTGCGGTTTTTGTGATGCTCACGGCTGTAGGAGACACTTTAGAGCATTTCTCTTTGCCTGTACGGGCACCTTCTTGTGCCGCTGCTGCAGGTAAAAGCTCCTTTTTGGACTTTATGTTCTGAGATTCTGAAGGTTTTGAACTCTCTGCTTCCTTTGAAGCAGCCTTCCCACTCCTCTTTGGCGCCAGACCAGGCACCGTCCTCGTGATGCTGCCTGTGGGCATTTTGATTTTAACTTTGAGCGGTCTTGGAGGAGATGAGACCGTCTCTGCGATGCTAGGAGCCACTGTGTCCTCTCTGTCAGCAACACTGTTCTCCTCCTTTGAGTTTTCTTTATTTTCCGTCACTTTTTCACCTGGACTTTCAGAGTCCTCCAACTTCTCTTGGCCGTGATCTCTTTGAACGAGATCCTCTTGGTGATTTTGTTCCTCCTGATTCAAAGTGAGGCCTGAATCCGCGTCATGGCTGCCGTTTCTGTTGGTAAACAGAAGGCCGGTCTCACTGGGAGGTGGGCTCTCAGGCGAGTCTCTCTCATCAATCACGTGTTCTGGGTACTTCTCCTTTTGGACTGCTGAGCTCGTGCGGACATTGGAAGGCAGGTCATGGAGGTTCTGAGACTGTGGACCGGTGACAGGAGAGCTGATGATGGTGGCACGAGGTTCCTCATCCTCATTTTGGCCTTTATTTGGTGATGAGAGATCAGGAGGGTGTGAAGCAACACCAGGAGTGTTTTCATGAGACTCCATTTGATCAAAATCAAAATTTCCTTTGCGTTTGAGTTTAGGAAAAGAGGACATCATGGAATCTGGGCTCTCCTGGATCACTAGTGGACTCCCTAAATCTGGCTCTGAGTCATCTTCATCTGTATATGTTGTGTGCTTGACTTCAGGTCCTAGATCCGTATTTTGTGGTAAAGAGGAGGCTAACGGATCACAAGGATACATTTCACCACGTTGAGGTGAGTGGGGGGAAAGTTGAGGGATTGCTGAGGGAGAGGAGGAAGGAGATGGCAAGGTGGTACCAGCAATGGATGAGGCCTTTGGGTACAAAAGAGGCTTTAAACTGTTCACAATGGACTCAGACCCAGGCTTGGCTCCTTTGTCGCTCTCTTCATCACTTGGTGTGGACCTAAAAGACAAAGGCTGGGACCAGGACTGTGCGTCAGACTGTCCCTCCTCAAAGCCATTCGCAATCTGAGCCTCCACAGCAGCACCGACAGACAGTTTGGCATCGAGATCCGAGGTGAAGTCCTCCAATTTTCCCGAAACCTGCGAGACTAAGGCACCACTTGTGGGGTCGTCAGAGCTACTCCTGGCAGGTTTGTCTTCACTCTCCAGGGACTCTTGTCTGACCGTGTTCTTCACGATGACGCTGACCACAGAAGGCTCCCCTTGAGGGGCTGCGGAGTCAGGGAAGCATGCAGAAGCTCTACTCTTGTTCTCATGGTGTCCATCAGCAGCCTGCTCGTCCCGGTGTGCCTCCGGGTTGGACTGAATGGCTTCTTTAGCATCGATATCAGGAATGTCAAAGGCTGCCAACAAGTCATCAAAATCTGGCGTCTTCATGTCCCCCATCGCCAGCGGAAGACTCCGAACCTGTCGAGACAACGGACTAGTCACCCATATAGACATCAGTTACGACTGCGCCGCAAGACGGTTCGAGCGTGCGTACAACCGAACAGCTGGTACCATGTGGCTCGGAGAATCAAAACTTTGGAAAAACAAGCTGCAGGTTCTGATTTACACGAACTCACCAAGTGCAAAACAAACAGGAACGACTGGGAGTTCAGAGAAATGTCAAACTCTCCTGTCACGCTGCAACAAGTGGCTGCTAACGCTAACAGCTAGCTTAGTTAGCGATTAGCTGCTAGCTGGCCTAGCTAACGTCAACGAACTGTACTATGAAAAGGCGACGAAAACACGTCATTTGCTACGTGAAACAATTAGATATTGGCAGCAAATATCTGACGCAGAGTGCGTCAAACTGCGTTTGCACGAACCGCATCTGAGAGTTTAGCTGTAGTTACCTGACGGTTAGCGAAATCGGTTCCTGACTTTCCTGGTCGCCTAAGTTTTCTGTCAACAACTTTGCGACGGAGGGACAGCGTCCGTGTTCTCACGCGCTCCCTCAACCGGATTCTGAGCTCAGTTTACTTCGGAGTACTTTTGTTTATCCTCATTATCAATATCTGTATATCTATATATATTTAATTACTTTTGATAATTGGATGTTTGTGTTTATTACTATAAATGTGTGATATAAATATAAATGTGATATATATCACACATTTATTTATAGTAATAAACACAAACATCCAATTATCAAAAGTAATGAAAATATGTTAAAATAAGATTTTTTCTTTTATAATTATTAAAATGTCAGTCTTTTGTATTTCTACTAACAGGTCTGCACTCGGTTTAAACTGCACCTGGTTTTACAAGATATTAGATTTTGTTCAGTCGACTAAACTAACAGAAGTACCACGGATACAAAAATGTAAAAATATCCAAATTTATCTGAGTTTTGATCAAATGTTAGATTAATACAATTTTTAGATGATTTTCTACTTTTTAACTCGTTTTCAAACAAAACTTTTCCAGAAGCTCCGTTTTCTACTGAATAAAGTACTCGCTTTATTGTTGTGTAAATTTATTGAAGACATGTTACTGAAGGTATATTACAAAAAAACGTTAAGCACTCGTGTTTGTGTTAGGATCAGAACAGAGTTTACAGACATGAACAAAACGAGCCATTTCTCAAGAGAAAAGCATTCATATTCCCACATCTCCCATTTATTACGCAGCTCTTCCATCCAAGTGTTCATTTCTTTTTCTCCTCGTCCTTCTTGGTTTCAGGCTTAGAGCCAGTCTGTGAAGCCAAAGAGCCCATGGCGTTACGGATCGCCTCATTGTTGGGGTCGACCCCTGGGAGGTTTTCTAAAACACTCTGAAGGAACTCTGGATCCTGCATTACATCATAGTCTTCTTCGTCCTGGAGACACAAGAACAAAAATGTTGTTTATATTCCGACAACATTTTTAACAGGAAAACAACCAGTGCTGACCTTAGCCTCAGTGGAGTCCACATCTCCGCCTGTATCCATGTCCTCTGCAGCGAAGTCTGCAGGACAAATTTGGACAAAATACAAATAAATAAAATAACTCGTGTGCGTTGACTGCGGTTCTCTAGAAAAACAGACGTTTTTAACCTGCTCCTGCTCCCTGCATGGACATCTGCAGAGCGTAGGCAATCTGCTCGTCCTCCGTCATGCGGCTGAAGTCAGGCAGAGCCGGTGTGGTGGAGCCCGTGTGTGGAACAGACACCTTCAGCAGGGCGTCGTCGGACTCTGAAGCAGGGAGAAAAATATGCAGCGTTGGCACGCTCACGTTCCCACGTCAGACCAAGGCAGGAAGCGTAACTCCAGCCTGTGTTTGTAGGTTTCTCACCGTCTGCTACAGGGGAGGAAATGTTGGCCTCAGCAGCTGACGCAACAGCAGCTCTGCGGGCTTCGTCCTCCTGTCGTTGCCTCTGCTCCTCCATGGACACACGAAGAGCCTGGAAGAAGAAAACGAAAACGTTTCCAAGACTCGATCCTAAAAAACATTTGGGAAATGACAAAAAAACGGATGAGTCTTTGGACGTGTCTCCGTTTACCAGTGCCAGCTCTGGATCCGCACTGGGATCCACCCCAAACTCAAAGTCACTGGCGCCCAGACCCAACACGGCCCCCCCTTCGCCGGCCAGGATGGGCGAGGACAGCAGGGCGTCAGCCAGGCTGGGTCCAGGAGGTACGGTGACCAGGTGGGAGCCCGCTCCCTCTTTCCCATTCAGAGTGTTGATGAAGGCGGTCAGCTTCTCTGTGTTCCTCTCCTGCAGCAGATGGAAACGATAGGATCAGGCAACTAAAAGACTCGGTGTGGGAAACACTCGAGATGCTGCTAAATTACCTCCTCGCCAAAGTTAATGATATCCACGTTGACTTTTTCTTTCTTCAGACGCTTTGCCATTTTGACCAACTGCAAGAAAATAAGTATTTAACGTCAGCAGAAACGGTTTATTGAGAAGTTGATGACTCCTCCTCTTAAACAGCATCCGTTTAAAACCACCATCAGCGAGGACATCAGACGAAACCCGATTCACACCTTCTACATCTAGCCCAGTTGTTCCTCAACGGTTTTCACAGGAATAAAACGGTACAAACATTAGGAAGTTTTGTGGAAAGGTTTAAAATAAATATTGTTGCAGAACATCCTCAGTTTGGAGAAATAGAGATTAGTGCCTAGTAGGGCTGCAACTAACAACTATTTTAATTCAAAAATACTTTATTAATCCCAGAGGGAAATTGATTGCTGTAGTAGCTCAGAATAATAATAATAATCAAGTCATCAAAGAGTTGTTGTATATTACAATGGCTGTTGGCAGGAAGGATCTCCAGTAGCGGTCAGTGTTGCAGCCAAACTGAAGAAGCCTCTGACTGAAGACACTCTTCCGTTGTCGGACAGTCTTGTGAAGAGAATGCTCAGGGTTGTCCATCATTTTCTTGACTCTCTGGAGAATCCTTCTTTGCATTATCTCCTCCAGCGGTTCAGAAACTGACGATACTCTGGCTGAGTCCTTGAAAGGGCTTGGAGTTCCTCCATCTTGTTGGCCAGTGATCTCACATCACCCATTATGATCGATGGAAGAGATGGTTTGAATTTCCTCTTTCTCTGTCTCCGTCCCGCTCTGCACCCACGCTTCTAGCGTTTTAGCTCATTTGGGATTTGTGGCTTCAGTTGAGGTATTATTTCAGCCTTTCCAATGTTAAAGAGCAAGTCACCCCCAAATCACATTTTTTTTGCTGATAAACTAAATTAAGGAGTGTCTAATCATGCTACAGACACATGTCGTCAATTATTTGGCAGTTCAGTGCATCTTGGTTAAAATTCAAATATTCTGCCTAAAACTGTCAGTGTTGCGCCGTCGTCAGGAAAAAATTCTGCACTGTATTTGAATTTAAATCTGCTACCGCTATTGGCTAAGAGGTATGCTATGATGTCATCTGGTATATTATGATGTCATAATGCCATTGTGAGCCTGTGTGTGTGTGTATTTGTTAGCGGCTCCGCCCTCTCGGTCTGCCAAGCAACAGCATTTGTTGCATTTTTCAAACATGAAGTGGGAGTGAAGTAAGTTTATTGTAGGGGGTGACTTGCAGCTGCTCCCGATTGTAAACCAGCTTGTTGCCATGGTTACGCATCATAACAAATGCTCAAAAAGTGAAAAAAGGTAAAAAATAGCAGTAAAAATCCTCCAAGCGTCACAGCACCAGAAACAGAAAAGTAAAGTGTCCAAAAAATACAGTTTTTCTTTAGAAACTAGAAGAAAAAATGTCCAAGAAAAGGCAAAACTTACATAAAGTCAACAGAGCTACTCCAACATGCAGCCGCCCAGAGCAGCGCAGTTCCGGAAAATAGTCGACTAGTCGACTATACGCGAGGACTGCTTTGCAAATAACGCAGGTCATCTTTTTATTCGCTGAATCCCGGCTAGAACGCTCCCAAACTTTAGATGTTTTGGTACGCGTAGCTGCTGTGTCGGACGCCGCAATTTCTGTTAGTTGAAGCTCAGCAGAGAAGCTATTGCACATGTGCGACTCTCGGCAGAGATTGTAATGAAGTGAGATGCCTCACTCGGTCAGAAAAAACACGTCCGGCGACAACGTCGACGAATCGTTGCAGCCCTAATGGCTAGTCTGAGAGGGGCCAAAACTAAAGCGGGTTATATCATCATGAACACCGTTCTAAAGATTTACATGGCTGTAAAATTTGAATAGCATTGTTATTCTGGCAGAATATTATGGGATTCCTGTAATAAGTGCCCCAGTCTTCTAGCCTGGTCTGACAGACTCGTCCTCAGAGAACTAGTCTGGTTCCTCACAGGCAGAAAGGCACACGGGGGGCGGGACTAGCCAGCTCAAAAATAACCAATCAGAAAAAAGGTGGAAAAGCCGACTGTACCGCTTGATGCTGCAGCCAAATAAGGCTTTTAGCGCTTCTGCTTGGTGTGGTTTTAAAGACACGTTCAAGTCATTTAGAACAGAAAAGAGCTGCAGCGACCTCCGCTTCAGACGCCGTGTTTATGATAAACTCAGCGTTGCGGTGTGTACGTGTGACATACGCTGCTCAGCACTGATTGGCTCAGTTAGAATTCTCAGGGGTGGGGTTATGTCAGGCTACCAGCCTTCACAGGAAGTGCTAAAGCTAGCTGATGTTGCTACTCGTGCTAACAGATAACTACAGAACTGCGTGTAAATAACTGTAAAATAGAACATTTGCAGCGATTAGAAGGGTTAGAAAATAGCACCAACATTACTTTTTTGGATTATTGAGTCAGAATTGTTTTAAGATGGCAGTGATTCGGTTCTGATCAGTCTGGCTGGAATTAAACAACTTCTCCACACTGAGGTTGCTCAAAAGGCGGTCCATAAAAGGGTAAAAACTAAAAACAGTAACAACAAAAATAATAATGGCTCTTAATATTTTATTTTCTTTACTTTTAGCCAATTTACATTAAAAGAATAACCCATTTGATGGAACTGAGGTATTTATGTCTGAACTTGACTCACTTCTTTTTCGTTGTCCTCCACCGGGCTGCCAACAAACGCAATAATGCGCATCTTGTGGTTTTTGCCCTGCCGGTGCTTCAGCGCCAACTAGAGAGGGATATGTTGTGTGTAGAAAACATAAAATCCAAGAAACATCAGTTACAGAATCTCTTCACATGAAACTTTTTTAAAGTCTGTTAGAAAAGCTGAAACAGAAAGATAGTTGCAGTATAACAGCGGGTTAAATAAGGCTTATGAAGACTGTTTAAACATAAGGTTTTGACTTTTTCTGAGTGTGTTATCAAATTTACCAATTCAGAAACCAAAGGCTAGAGCAAAAGTCTTAAACACCCCCTGATAACTATTTATTTTCAACATTTCTCCTCGAGGGAACACTAAAAGCAGACGCACATGTGCCACCCTGATGCCGGTGCAGAAACAGATGTTTCCCCGAGGCTGCACAGCGTGCAGCTTGGACAGTATCCTCCCCGTGTCTGGAGTCAGTGTGGTCAGCACCTCACAGTTGCTGCACGTGAACAAAACAGCAACATAGTTTTATAATGTTTTAAGGGTCAGAGCACAGATGAGAGAAACAGGATGTCTCCTACTTTGCCATGGTGATGAGGCCCACATTGTTTTCTGGGTTACTGCGAGTCTTGGAGTGACAAACAATATTAACCGCATCCTGCTGAGCCTGCAATCTGGTGGGTAGGAAATCTCCATTCCTCATAAACTCGCTGTTGTCCACACTGAGCAAAATAAAACAAAAATGAGACAAACACCAGATTACAGGTGGAAATGTATGTAATGTACATACGTGAGACAAAGATGTTTAGCAAGACATAAAGCAACTAAGACCACAAAAATGTGTTCACACTAAAAAAAAATGGAACAAGTATCCAAAAATAATCCCCTGTTTGTTCATGATGGTAGAGAAACCAGTTTAGATCAGATGATGCCCAGCTGAGCCAAATCACAATGTTTGATACAGGATGTCTTCTCTTATTGTTTACAAACATCTCCTCTGTTTGCGAGGTTTACAATGAAGTCAGGAACATGAAGCCACGCCGCCAACACTTTGCTGAGAGAGCACAAAGATGCCAGATCCTCTAAAATAGGAGCTCAGTGATCCTGGACTGTCTCTTTTCACCAATGACAACACTACGATAGAAAAGGGTTGATCACTATCAACACACTACGCAGCGAACCTATTATCACCATTACATTAAGCTGACTTCAACATTTTATTAAAACATTTGATAGGGATGTAGGTGCAGCGTTTCAGACAGAAAAAAATCACATTTATAAACATAAGTTTAATCTTTGGCGAAATATAAATGTCATCATTTCTGTCATTTTAGGCGAGAAAGTAAAACAAACGAGAAGCTCAAATCATTAGCAATTAACTAACTTTAGTCTGGTTGATCAAATAAAAGCTTCAGTGGGTTCATTTGAACCCCAGACAACAGGATGATGAATGACTGGTTTGAGTTTTGTTAGCTAGCTAATGCTAGCGCGTTAAACCGTGCCGTAGAGATTAGGCGACATGCGCAGCCTGAAATAATGGTCGTGTCATATTCAGTCAAGGAAAAAACAACACCAAACTCTAAACCGCTGGCATAAAATCAAGAGCTTAAATTTCCTCGCCTGGAATAAAAATGAATTGCTAGCTTTGGCTAACACCGGGAGTGACTCAGGGAATAGCTCAGTTACACAAACATAAAAATGAGCCCTTCCGTAGACCACAAACAACTCCAAATGTTTCATTTTTCTTATAAAAACTTTGTTAAAACTAATTTAGCAACACTTTCTTTTGTTGTTTGCTTATATTTACTTCAAATTCCTTACCAAACCATAGTACTTTCAAGCACCATCTTGATCGTTTACGTCCAGGTCAGCGTGATGGATTATGGGACATGAAGTTATGTTCTTCATCTTGTTTCATGGCAGGTGGAAAAGCAACGTTATGGTTCATTACCGCCACTAGCTGGTCTGGAGAAGATATCGCGGGGAATGTTTCCTTATGTGTTTTTACTAGTATTACCAGTACATTTCTATTGTTCTCAGTTTTTTCTTCATTTGTAATCATTTTACTAAATCATATCAAACATTTGTTAATGGATTGTTGGACAGATACATCTTTGGCTGATTTGTCAATTAAAGAGCAAGTCACCCCCTACCAGAGTATTACTCTGCTCCCACTTCCTGGTTGAAAAATGCAACAAATGCTGTTGCCTAGCAGACCAAGAGGGCAGAGCCGCTAACAAATACACACACACACGCTGTGTCTCAATACAGGGTCTGCATCCTTCGAAGGACCCAGCCTACTCGGCCGACGTGGGCTGGGTCCTCCGTCGGCCCAGTAGGCCGGATGTTAACGGCTGTGATTTTGGACAGGCCTAGCCTTCATGAATTCCTGCCACTCCCTCAGCGAACTTTCCGTCGCCTAGCAACCGTGGAACCGCTGAGCAGAAGGGAGAAGGAACTTTAAACGATGGAGCTCGAAGTTTTATTTACCTTTTTAATCATTTCCTTGATTGTTGGAGAGCTAATTCAGAGAAAATACTTTCGACAAGCTGAGCCTGAGCAAAGATGTGATCATAGTTTTTAATCCTTTCTAAGGGTCTTAATTTGACCAAAACCGATTTATCACCTTTTAAGACTTTTCAGACCCAGCGGATACCCTCTAGTAAACAATTCACATTTGTAAACAAAAATAAAATTCAAGAGTTTAATACAGAGCTGATTTTATTTAGATTTCTTTTATATATACATGTTTAATCTTTCTTAACCATTTTTTCTAGTAAGCCTTTCAAAATTCTCCCTTCTCTCCTGGGCCCTCTGCTGCTCTGCCTCCCTCTGCAGCCTCAAGTCCTCCCTGATCAGCTCCAGAAGCTGGTCATCGCTGTCACCTTCCCCTGGATGCCCATTTTCTCCAGAATAGTCTTAACAAACATGTAAGAAAAAAACAGGAAGAGAAAAGAGGACAACGGGTTATTCCTTTCATGTTTTCGCAGAAAAAACTAAACTTAAAATATGAGATGTTATTGTACCTCCATGCCACAGCCGCCGAACACTTTGCTCCAGTGATCATGTGGTCCATCTTCGCCCTAAGCTTAATAAATTCCCTGGTTTTCTCTTGTCCCTAAAATACAAACTTCTATTAAAATCAGGGGGAAAACGTAGCGGGAGAAGTACGACACCGAGCGGCTGAACATACGAGCCGAGACCGCGATACGAGCACTTTTACTGTAACATTTCTGACTAAAATAACGTTCATGTGTCACAAAAAGCCCTTAACCTAACAGTTTTCAAGTTTATACTGACATTTTTATGCGCAATCCTCTCAGACAGCTCCCGCTTCACTGTCCGCCATTGTTTTTAAAAGTTCTGCCGTCCGGCCCGCAAGGCATCTTGGGAAATGTAAACCACTGAAGGATACACCGGACCCATCCTGCTTGCCGGCGAAAAGAAGGCCGAATTCGTCGACCGCATTTGAAGGAGTCTTCGAACTGGGACAGGCCTAGTCGCGGCGCTGTGACGTAACCGGTCGACGAAGGATGCAGACCCTGAAATGAGACACAGCCACACACAAGCTCACAACAACATTGTGACATCATATGGTACCAGCAAACATTCTAGGGTACCACTTAGCCAACAGCTACAGCAGATTAAAATTCAAATGCAGTGCAGAGTTTTTACCTGACAATGGTGTTGGGTTATTTATTTATTAAAACCAGTTCACCTTAAGAGAAATCAAACGCACAAAGAGGATTAGAGCAATATTATTGTTCAATTTTACTTTGCAAAGTGGAGAGATGAAATGATACACACCCGAGCATGGTTCACCAGACCTCTCATCGAACCATCGTCCTCCGAGAGTATTTATTAACCAAGCACACACACACAGAGCATATCACACCACATTCCCAAACCGCTCCGTAAGACCAGATGGTAAGCCGTTTCACGTAAGGAGTGAAAACACTACCGTCTCTTCACCCACACAAACCCAGGTGCCTTCAGTCAACATGCAATTTCTCATGGGAGTGGAACCATAACACACAGGACAGCATGATCTGAGGAAGGTCGTTCTCCTCCCTGTTGAGACGGGAAAGCTAGAAAAAAGATAACACTCGCATTGTAATGAAGCAACAGGCGTTTTCACTTGAAAAGGAGGCAGTTATGTTTCTAAGCAGTAATGACAACGAAATCCACTTTTTCCCTAACAAACGGCACAACACTGACGGTTTCAGGCAGGAAATTTAAATTTTAACTAAAATGCACCAAAGTGCAAAACTATTGACTACACGTCTGCAGCACGGTTAGACACACATTTATATAATTTATCAGAAAAATAAGTTGATTCGGGGGTGACTTGCTCTTTAAGAAACAGCCTCATAAAAATGGAAAATGGTTCATGCATAATTAACCTGTTTTCCAAATCCTTTTATCTGTGAACAAAACAATTACAAATGATAAGTTGCTCTTGATTTTTAAAGAAAAGCATCAACCATTAGAAAAACTTTAATTAGTCCATCTGTGCTAAAAAACAAAGCGATTAAAACTCATTCATGCTTAGACATAATCAGACCAAAACAAAGTTTTAGAAAGTACGTTTAATCCTTTAAAATCAGACAAGAGAACATCACCACATACTGTAACTTAACATGGCAGGAGGAACAGGAAGTTCATGTTGTATGAGAAGGCATTTCCGTGACTCCTATGTACATATACACATTTTATACACTGTAAAAATATAGTCATTGAAGCATATAGAACAGCCAGCAACACCGGCTCACCCGCCATGTGAAACCTTCATGTAGAAAAAAGAACAGATTAACCATCCTAAAGCATCTCGGAGAGAATATAGCTAACATACCACAATCTAAACGTTTAATATAAAAGGTGAAGTTGTCCAATCGTCCCTCTTTAGAGACAATATGAGCTAAAAAAGTGTCAGACACCCTTCTGTCAGTTTACAATCCTCTAAGGTAAATTACAATCTACAGCAATCAGTCAGATTAATAAATATACTTCAGGGCTGAAAGACGGCAGGTCGTGGGTCGTATTGCATTACTTTGTTTTACCGTAGTGTCCGCGACCGCCTGCACCATAAAGCACCAACGGGTGCCAAACAAACTGTTCTGTTTCCAGCAAACAACCACTGCTTTCCATTAGAAAATACAAATAATAGTAATAAAATAAATAAAACCTACATGCCACAAAACCTCTAATCAGACTGCTGGAGCATCTTCTCCACCCTCAGCCAATGAAATCACATTTACACCAGCACAACATGAAGGTGGTGAACAGCAGGTCCTCGGTGCTACCACATCCGTAGCACGTAGACGTTTAACGGGAACGAGTCTTATTTTGAAATGTTTCAGACTGCGAAGTAAACCAGCCGATGAGCAAAAACAACGACTAACATGCAGCCCATCGGAAATGAAACTGAACGTAACCGATCACCCGTGTTCCGGTGAAGACGTCGCGTCTCTCCTCTCTTTGGTGCCATAACTTGTTTAGAGTTGCAAACAATCCCAAATCCTCTCCTCTGTGCATCTAACACCCCCCCCCCCCCCCACACACACACACACACACGCTGCTGCATCGACCACATGTGCTCAACATCAGGAGTAATGGTAAAAAATGAGATGATGTCCAGTTTTGCTGCAGTTACCAGGAAGAGAATGTTGTTTTTAAGCTACCACCGTAGCTTCGTTGCCCCACGTTGATCTTTATGGGCATGAATACTGAAGTAGGGTTGGGGTAAGTAGGGTTGGGGTTGGTCAAGTCAAACACGGGGTTAGTAATCTTGGTCCAGGACTCCATGTTGGTAGAGGCCGTTTCTGCATCCAGCAGTACGGAATCAGACGTCTGAACTATGATGCCAGGAGGGTAAAAACGTGCAGAAGTGGCGTATCAAGCGTTTGCATTGAAATGGGAAACAAAGCGGCTGTTTTATGACTTCAGCTGTAGTGATAAGGCAGGTGTCAGCGTGCAGCTAGAGCACAAACCTTCACAAGTGTCAGGTATACGCAGCAAGTACGACTAAAGGCACACACACACACGACGGACCGTAACCCGATGAACTTCCCGGAACTCCTTCCTCCTTCAGCACACGTGGCCACATCGCAGGCGGGGGTCGGTCGCAGGGGTGTTTGAACGTGGTCTGCCGCTTGAATAAGACACATTTTATATAAGAAGACATTAAATACATTCAGAAAAACAAGCGGCGAGCTCTACGTAGCACCACTTCTACAAGAATAACTTAAACCTAAAGTAATCCACCAGGTTCTGTTCTGTCCACCGACCCGAACTCAAACACATACTGTATATTTACAATGACAAGAGAAAAATGCATATTTGATTGCAAAGTCGACAGCAGCAGGTGATGATTGACTTCTGTGGACACAGACCACGTCTGTTCATGGACAGGACTGTCCCTACGACTGGGCTTCGTTCGTTTTTAACAACAGACAGCCCAATATGTCCTCCCAGCAGACAGACACGAGAGGAAGTCGGTGTTCGGTGAGCGTGGCGCTGCAGCAGCTAAAACGGAGCTCCCCTTCGGGGTCGGAAGTCTCACTGGGACGGTTGTGGGCAAACATTAGGACACGGTGACGGCCGTGGAACGCCTGAAGCCAACCACATCCTCTCTTTTCTTCTCGCTGTCGCAAGTTTACGCTGCAGTGATGAGAAGACAACACGGGTGCGATGAAGAGCTTTGCCTCGGACAGATGACTTTCACTCATGCCGTCCGCTTCGTCACGTCCAGAGGGGCCTCGTCTCCTCTCCTCCAGCGGGGAGTTCTTTCTCCGCTGTGAAACGTAGATCACCATCAGTGACACGTCTGTTCACCAGTCCTGACTATAAACACTGACTCAGACTTACAGATTAGAGATTAGTCTCTGGGATGATGTCGGTTAGGGAAATGACGTCTTCGTTTCCAGACACGTTTCCTGAATTATCAGCTTCGTCTCCAAAACTGGTACGAAGAAAAGGTAGTTAATGACTTCTACACCCTCAAGAGAAACATCTAGAGTGAGCCGGAGAGAACGTGTCTGCAGAAACCAGCAGGAAGCTGGGCTGACGTTCCTGAGGTCCAGCGACCAAAGTGGAGCACCAGACCAGAGACAGATCATCTGCTGCTGTGGCCTCCAGACTCTGGACCTCTCCCCCCGAGCCGGAGAGCCGCTGAAGACTCACCTGTTGAGGCTTGGTTGTGTCCTTTGGTTGACCCTTCATCACTACCTCCTCCTCATGCTGTTTGTCTTTTCCCAGATCCACTGACTGCCTCTTTCTTATCCGTTTTCCCTTTCCTAACATTTTTATGGTATTTGTTAATAATTTGATTTTTGTTCTTGTGATCTTCTGCTTTGATCTTAAAGGAGGTGTAAACTGTGTTTTACTGGAGCTTTTATTGCCATATTGCTGAAAATGCTCTGAACAAACCAACAACAACAAATAAATGAACGTTTTTGTCAAAACGGATCATTTTAATCGCCTCTGAGATGCATCATACTGGAAAAAACTCATCAGCAGCAGTAGCTCAGGAGGTAGAGTGGGTTGCTTCATGGGTTCGATTCCAGCTCCCAGCAGGGGTATTCTGCTGTTGTGTCCTTGGGCAAGACACTTCACCCAACTTGCCTGTGTTGGTGGTGGTCGGAGGGGCCGACGGCGCCAAAAGGCAGCCTCGCCTCTGCCAGACCGCCCCAGGGCGGCTGTGGCTACATAGTAGCTCACCATCGCTGGCAGTGTGTGTGAAAACGTCTTTGAGTGTCCTAAAAAGCGCCATATAAGTTCTATGTATCATTATTATTATTATTATTATTATTATTATCTAATCAGTGTGAACGTCCCGTCCTTAATGACAGGATTATAACCCAATCATCAAACTGCTCCACTAACACACTCCTCCCTCTCTCCCTCTCTCCCTCTCTCTCCCTCTCTCTCTCTCTCTCTCTCTCTCTCTCTCTCTCTCTCTCTCTCTCTTCTCTCTCTCTCTCTCTCTCTCTCTCTCTCTCTCTCTCTCTCTCTCTCTCTCTCTCTCTCTCTCTCTCTCTCTCTCTCTCTCTCTCTCTCTCTCTCTCTCTCTCTCTCTCTCTCTCTCTCTCTCTCTCTCTCTCTCTCTCTCTCTCTCTCTCTCTCTCTCTCTCTCTCTCTCTCTCTCTCTCTCTCTCTCTCTCTCTCTCTCTCTCTCTCCTCTCTCTCTCTCTCTCTCTCTCTCTCTCTCTCTCTCTCTCTCTCCTCTCTCTCTCTCTCTCTCTCTCTCCTCTCTCTCTCTCTCTCTCTCTCTCTCTCTCTCTCTCTCTCTCTCTCTCTCTCTCTCTCTCTCTCTCTCTCTCTCTCTCTCTCTCTCTCTCTCTCTCTCTCTCTCTCTCTCCTCTCTCTCTCTCTCTCTCTCTCTCTCTCTCTCTCTCTCTCTCTCTCTCTCTCTCTCTCTCTCTCTCTCTCTCTCTCTCTCTCTCTCTCTCTCTCTCTCTCTCTCTCTCTGTTTTTACAGGACCAGAGCGTTTGCAAAACGGGATTTGCCGCGGCTCCCTGGGGAGGATAAAGGTCGTTTATAAGATCAGACCGTGGCGGTAATGTGGCGCAATCGTGGCAATTTTATAAAAGATCAGGTGATGGCGGCATAAAGGGGGTATGGGGGCGGTCTCTGCGCTGCCACAGACCTCCGTTTATCTTGGACATAACTTGCTTTTTATTGCGATTGAAGCCGTGATCGTTAAGTTTTTTTAACAATCAGCTCCTAAAGACGTCTGTCCCCATCAGTCTCTGGTGATCTGAGCTTCAGCTCTAGCAGAGAGGCTCGTGGAGCGCTGCGGTGCTCCAGTTTGCCATCTCAGCTGATTTTGTTCAAAAAGCAAAACTTATTGCCCGTGTTTACTTTCATTTTCAATAAATTTGCCAGCTGGAGCTCAGCAATAACTCCCCACATCATCATGACATCTGCCTCTGCTGCGCCAGGGCGCATACGACAGACCATTACCGCAATATTACTACCAAGCGAGGCGGAACGAATGCCACAAAATTCGCGCAACACCATGCCGGCGTGGTGTGTCTTATAAAAAGAGCTTTTCTCTCTTGCTCATACCCCACTATGTGCACAGATTCCATGTTCTCAGCTTGGAGCAGCTCAACAGGAAGCAAGGCCAGAGCCAGGCTAGCTATATTAGCTAGCATGCTAAATTTCTGTCTGTATATGTAGCCTCAGTGGATGCAGTGAAGGAGATTTCCAGTGCAACAAGCCCGCCCACCCCACTGGAGCTATAGGCCTCAGTAGCTTCTCTAGCTTTAGCTTTCAGTGGGAACGGAGTCCAGAGAAGTCCTGAGCATCACCGGGCTCTGAGGAGTCCATCAGACGCCCGGAGGCTCTGTGGCATGACGGCGTTACGTAGGCGTGTTACGTTAGGAGAAAAGGTGCAGCATCCAGCACTCTCCTGTATTCTGGAGGTGTGTTTTAGGGGAGGAGTCTGAAGAAAGGGGGTTGGACCTTTAGTTGTGCTCCATCTTTGATACAAAACTTACTCTAAATTTGATGTGTTTAAAGCTGATTTGGAAAACTGGCCAGTGTGAGACGATTTCCCAGCTAAAAACTCAAACAGAAGGACTTTTCCTCTCCGGTGAATTCAAACATGAGTAATAAGGCACAATAAAAGCTTTTTCCAACTGGAATACCGAAGCTAAATTCCTTGTAAATGGAATTTTACTTGGCCAATAAATCTGAAGTCTGAATCTGAAATCTGAATAAAAATCCAGCTTTCCCATGAGACCATGATCAGCGTTTCCTTCCTACAGCTCTGGAACATGTGCGGTACCTGCGGGAGATTCCCTGCTCGTGCTCCGTGTTTGCCGGTTTGTGCACTTCCACTCCAACAGACCTGCAGAGGGAACTCTGGGTGAGGCCGGAAGAAGATGGATAAAAACGTGACTAGAGTAGTGAATTTACCGTAGCGGAGGCGAGGCGGAGGAAACTCCTGTGCTGCCTAGTGATGAGGTGGACAGGTTGCCCTCATCGTTGGGGTTATCTACCAGCGGGGGGGTCCTAGGAACCAAATCTGGTTTGCCTGACTGGATTCCTGAGGAAAATACAGCAAACCGCATCAGGAACCGGCTGAATCCGGACTTTACCACGATCAATAACCAGAAACAGATGGATCCTCACCGCTGTCGGCCTCTGACTCGGTGCTTCTAAAATGACTGAGATAGACGAGTCTGGAGTCCCCGGCTGACTGTCCTGTTGTGTGGGAGAGCGGGGTGGGAGCCCCCAGAGTAGCGGCCCTTCTGAGCCCCCCTTGACCTCCGCTGCGACTCTTCTTGGAAGGGGATGGCTTGACTAGGAATGAATTAAAACACAATTCACATCAAGTGGTTACTGGAAATCCAAGATATAAAAAAAACGACGTTTTTACAGAAGGTGTGCGTGTCTGCAGACTCACGTGGGATTTTCTTGAACACCGTGTTGCACATGAACTGCTGGAAGCGTTCTGCGTAGAAGCCAGGTCTGTGGACCGAGACGGTGTCCTGAAGAGGCACAGAGGCTCAAAGACCAGCCAGGCTGCACACATCTAACCACCATGTGACTTTAGAAGACACGAGCTTACCCCGTCATGGACCAAGGCTTTCCAAGAGTGTTCCAGCTTCTTAATAAACCTGAAGAGTAAAACAGAAGCTGTAGCCACGCTGACTCCTAGCTCGTGTGCAGCAAGAGTCGTTTGAACGCTAACGCACCTGTAGGACTGGAGAATATCTATGATGCCGATATAAATGAGCAACCGCTCCCCTTTTGCATTGCGAGCTGGGATCCCCCCCACACTGGAAATTCAAAGGCAGAGAATCGTGTTACATCATTTATCTGTGATGTCATCGCTGCAGATCGGACTACCAACGGAGATCTGCTGGAGGTCAGACTCACTGGTCCTCTGAGTCTAAAGCTCCCTTCCCCCGAGCCTCCCCCTGGATGGACTCCATGGCTGTGCAGTACAGGCTCTTCTGGGCTTGAGGCCGACGCTGGTCTGGAGTCACTGGACCCTCCAACACCACTCGGTCTCCTGCAGCGGCCCCACCGCGCTCACGCTCCCGACTCGCCTGGTCTATGTTGTGGATGCCCATTAGCAGACTGTAGTCCATGATCTTGAAACTCTGTAAGAGCTAAATAAAAACATCCATATTTTTACTTTCAGTGAGCTGGAGAAGCTAAATAACAGCAGAGAGTGCAGGCGGATGTAAATGTGCTGCTGGGGAACCCACGTGAGCTTTAACACACAAGAGCCATCAGTAGGGTTGGGCATCGATTGGAACCGGTTCCAACTGTTCATTTTTCCCAGAATCGTTCAAAGTTTTTTATTTCGATTCCTAGAATGCCGACGGAAGAGGAATCCGCGGCCGATCTCCGTGAAAAAACAAACAAATGTGATCTGCAAATTGTGATCAACGCTTTTCAGAGCTGATCACACCAGCTGTCTGTGTGCAGCACGAGTCCCCCCTCCCCCGCCCAGATATAAACAAACGCGTCTGCCGAACTTTTACTCCGTAACGTAAACGTTAACTCCTGCAGCGTAGAGGAAACGTGTTAAATACGTCAACACGGTGGGTTTAATAGAAGCTTTAAAGAACAAACTCTGGACGTGTGAGGTGAGTTTGTCTCACTGCAGAAATAAAAACACACACGGAGCGTCAGCGGTCAGACGCTGCCGCTCACCAACACTCGTGTGTGTGTGTGTGAGTGTGTGTGTGTGTGTGTGTGAGCGTCAGAAGGCTGAACAATAACCTGTAGAATAATTAAAGTCATCATGCTAGAGCAGCTTCTCTGTGGTGGACCACACCAGCTTCTGCCACAATAAATAATAATAATAATAATAAATAACATTTTAATTTCCTTTCTGAACTATTTCTGTTGAGTTTTAATGTTTAAAATCTGTTAGATTGTTACTGACAGCAGCTACATTTCTGTTGTGACTGAATGCTGCTGCAGCATGGAGGTGTAGTTCTCCGTCATCCTGGACGTGATCATCCTGAGAGTTTCAGCTGAACACAGCTGGATGTGTTGGAGACATTTAGCCTCTCATCCCAGAGGCTGCTTCCACACTTTGGTCGTGGTCAGAAACAAACACACGGGCTGTGCTGCAAGTCTTTTTCTTTTTTCTCCAAAACACGTTTTTGTCTAAATGAAGGTGATGTTGTTGTTCATAGAGTTAAAATTCATGTAGAAGTTAAGATGATTTCATCAAGGAGGACCTGTGGTTAGCTGGCTCATGTAAAACATGTCATGTCTTCAAAGAATCGGGATCGGGAATCGATAGGAACCGGAATCGAAACGAGGAATCGGAATCGTTCAAAATCAAACGATGTCCAACTCTGTCCATCAGTCTATAAAAACACAGACAAGCATCTCACCAAGCAGTCCCTCTGAATGGTCTTGCACAGGGCGTTGAAGTTGTCCGCCTCCAGCAGAAGGCCCTCGGGCAAGTCCTGGATGAAGTCCAGGTCTTTGTAAGTAGGAACAGCCTTTTCTCTTTCCTTCAGAGAAGCTCGTCTCTTATAGGTGGAGCCCTTCAAGTCGTATTTCAGGTGCATGGGGACGATCCGAGGGAGAAGATTATTCATAACCACGATACGGATGTTCTTCCCCCCCGCCTGAACACAATACAGGCCGTAGAACTTGGGTAGCAGGGTGCGTTTGTTTTGGTTTATATTCTGAAAGGGACACAAACAAACAAACAGTTAGAATGTTTGTTTGTGACTAACATTAGAAATCACATTTCATGGGTAACACTTTACAATAAGGTACGCAACATGGTGCTTCGTTACTAGAGAAGGACTTAGGGGGAAGCATAGGTAGTTAACCAGTAGTTACTGGTGACCACCCAGCAGTCTTATTCAGGGTCTAATAGGTAGTTATCTATGAAAGCCATAAGGAACAAATCCCAGATGAATGAGGTGCCTGTGGACTCTCTTTTGTAAACTTCATGAAGGATGCAGATGATTAGCAACATCACAGTGATTTAACATCCCTGTTTCATCTTGATTTCACTCGTCTGTCACTTTGTCGTCCACGGATGATGTGGTCCTCCTAGCTCCATCCAGCTCTGACCTTCAGCTCTTGCTGTGTAGGTTCGCGGCCGAGTGTGAAGCGGCTGGGATGAGGATCAGCACCTCCAAATCTGAGACTATGGTTCTCGACCGGAAAAGGGTGGCTTGCCACCTCCGGGTCGGGGGAGAGGTCCTACCTCAAGTGGAGGAGTTTAAGTATCTCGGGGTCTTGTTCACGAGTGAGGGTAGGAGGGATCGGGAGATCGACAGGCGGATGGGTTCGGCGTCTGCAGTGATGCGGACGCTGAGCCGATCTGTCGTGGTGAAGAGGGAGCTGAGCCAGAAAGCCAGGCTCTCGATTTACCGGTCGATCTACGTCCCAATCCTCACCTATGGTCATGAGCTTTGGGTAATGACCGAAAGAACGAGATCGCGGATACAAGCGGCCGAAATGAGTTTCCTCCGTAGGGTGGCCGGGCTCAGCCTTAGAGATAGGGTGAGGAGCTCGGACATTCGGGAGGGACTCGGAGTAGAACCGCTGCTCCTCCGGATCGAAAGGAGCCAGTTGAGGTGGTTTGGGCATCTGGTCAGGATGCCTCCTGGACGCCTCCCTGGGGAGGTGTTTCAGGCATGTCCTGCCGGCAGGAGACCCCCGGGTCGACCCAGGACACGTTGGAGAGGTTCCATCTCCAATCTGGTCCGGGAAGGCCTTGGGGTCCTGCCGGAGGAGCTGGTGGAGATGGCCGGGGAGAGGACGGTCTGGAGCTCCCTAGTTGGGATGCTGCCCCCGCGACCCGGACCCGGATAAGCGGAGGAAGACGACGACGACGACTTTGTCGTCCATCGTCAGCATCCGTCCATCTCGAGATGATGGAAAGTGAAGCCCCCTCCCAAGTACCTACTCAGGAACTAATCTGTACCTACTAGGTACTTAACCATTACTTATGTGTTGTTACACGGCCAGTTACCATAAAGACATTGAGCTCATTGTCTTTCATCGTGTGTGTGGTAATATTCCAGAGATGTGTGACCAAAATCCTGCAGGTTACAGTGGTACCCGGCTCAAATGTTTAGGGTACTTTTTTAAATAATCAGAAAAGTACACAAAAATTCACTTTTACATTTATAAACTTTGAAATCAACATGTAAAAACACTCTAAAACTACCTATTCTTCCTTGCTTCGTTACTCATGACCCCGTAAGTCGTTAACTAGTTACGAAGCACAATTTTGCGTACCTTTTATTGTAAAGTGTTACATACTTTTCAAAGTTAACGTGAAAAGTCACACGGTAATAAAACCTAGAACGACAGACGTGTTTTCTTTCGCACCACTGGAGAACTCCCCACCACCAGCTTCTCTCACCGCTGTCCTAAACTGGCTCACCATGAAGTAGCCCGGCAGGAGTTTCTGGAGAAACTCGGCCTCTTTGTGCTGGACGGTCTTGATGATAAACTCGTCGTCGCTGGAGACATAAAAGATGGACCCGCTGGCTCCGGGGTTGGACAGCTCGATCAGAGGCTCGTTACACAAAGAGTACTACAACAGAGAGAGCAGTCGTGGGTTTTCTGTTTATGCACCCTAAAGGTTGCTTTAAAACATATCTGAGATCACCCTCCTCGTTAGGTGGAAGCTTCTCTAATGCACACTTTAAAATGCAAGAGAAAAATAAATGGACACTTTGTACTTAAGACCACGGAGGCCAAAAAAAATCCTGCCGGGAAACGAAAACAAGAAAAGCCAGAGTTCTTGTTCCACCCTCTGTGTGACGAACGCTCAGAATGAATAAATAAACACAAACACAAAGAGCTGGCAGGAACTCTGACCAGGTAGTCGTCTGGACGGATGCCAAACATTTCTCTGAAGTAACGGAAAGCAATGGGAGCGTAGGTCTTAAAGCGAAAGTCACTGTAGTGATGAGCAGGGGTCAGGTTGCTGCCTTCACTGGAAAAATAACGAGATGTCCATTAGGCTTAAATGCTCTAATTCAGTTTTCTCGATTATTGTAGCTTATGCTACCGACCTTGGGAAGAAGATGCTTTCAACCACCACGAAGTCCTGCATGAGAACATCTCTCTCTGCCTTTTGGCTCAAGCTGCCCACCGTGTGAGCGATGCCCAGCTGGATGGCACCTTTCAGGGCAGATGACGTGGTCTAAGGCGCTCAGAGGAGAAATAAAGTTAAGACAGGAACAAATCCAATCCAATTTTATTTATATAGCGCATTTAAAAACAGCATGTCAGTTGACCAAAGCACTGCACAGAGTTAAACCTAAACAGCCATTCAAACTCACATACATACACATTAAAACACAGATAGAAACGGTCATAAAATAGAAACACCTAAACTCAATACAAACGTTTCAAACAGCCAATAAAAACAGAAGTCAGTAAAACAGAAGAGAGTCACAGCATAAAAGACCGATCACTGACCAAAAGCTAAATTAAAGAAATGTGTCTTCAGGCTGGATTTAAACTGTGCCAGTGAGGAAGCCTGGCGTACCACCAGAGGGAGTGCGTTCCAGAGTCTGGGAGCAGCAAAGGCCAACGCACGCTCCCCACGAGCTTTATACTTCATTTTAGGGACTTTGAGCAGTAGATGATCAGCAGACTTTAGTGACCGGGGGGTGGGGGGTGGATGTAGGGGGTGAGCAGCTCTGACAGGTATAAGGGGGCTAGACCATTCAGGGCTTTGTAGGTAAAAGTTAGAACTTTGTGTTGAATTCGAAATTGCACAGGAATCCAGTGTAGATCCGCCAGAATGGGAGTGATGTGGCAGCGTTTATTTGCATTGGAAAGAAATCTGGCTGCAGCGTTCTGGACTTTCTGCAGACGATTTAGGACAGACACATTTACACCAATTAGAACTGAAACAAATGTCGCTTAACCAAACTGACTTGGGTCTAGGGTCGTCACGGTGTGAAAATGTAACCTCACGGTTATCGTGACCAAAATTATCACGGTTTTCGGTATTATCGCGGTATTTTTCTAAACGTGTTACATTTTCAGACAACTACATAAACCCTGTATATCAGGAAAATATTGTCCTCAGTTTGTGTCTAAATTTAGCCTAAAATGTGTTATTTTGTAATTATGTTGTTTATTTGTTTACATTTTTCCCTTTTAGTCATCAAAATACCAATATTTGCCCATAACCTCTTATTTTTTGTCTGTTTGATGTCATCATTTAAAAAATATATCAGATCAGATCAGATGATACTCAGTACTCAAGTAGGGTTGTCACGGTAACCGGTGTAGCGGTAAACCCCGGTAAAAAAGTTGAAAATAATAATAACCGTCTTGTTTAAAAACAATATATATCTCGGTGGATTACCGTGGCTGCGGTGTAGGCGCGGTGACCCTTACCAGCCACCGTATCATCTGCTGAAGTTGCCGGCGGCACATGCGCACTTTGTTGTTTACAACCAAAACTTTCTTGAAGCTAAAGCTGAAATAATGGCCAAAGGAGGAGACGGCAGCGCTCAGGACATTTATTATCCCTCAAAGAAGACAAAGTGGGAAGTACGGGCATTTTTTGGATATCTGAAGAATGCCGAGGGACAGTTGATAGAAGACGGCTATCCTGTTTGCAGCACGTGCAGAAAAAGTGTCTGTGAAAGGCAGCAACGCTTCAAACGGCTGTAGAAGAATAAACACCTGTGTCGTCTTGTTGTTCAGTGCTGCAGGTATCTAAACAGCACTCACCTTTTTGTACGTGGTCTCCCCTGTTGTAGTCTCAACGCCCCGGTGCCCAATCGTCTTCTTCATACTCTGGGTTGTGCTCGAGGATCCAGGCATCTGAGGAACGGGACAACAAACACACGATCAGACGGGTGTGTTTGTGGGTGTAAAGACAGAAACCAAACAGCTAACTGTTTACCACCAAAACCTAGCATCTTACCTCTGCAGGGGCCATTCTCCGAATGCTGCTGGTCCCTGAATGCAAAAAGGAAGGATTACTCTGTGATGCGTAACATAAAGGAGGACTTTTCTTGGGAGAAAAGCTCGAGAAATCACGTGCTTCGTTTTACAAACCATGCTGTAACCAGAACAATAAGAGTAACGCTGGTTAAGATGATTTTGGAGGCGTTGGTCTGCTAAAAATACGTGTTAGATAATTAGCTGGGTTATTTTCAGCAGTGGCTGACGACTGTTAGGGCACCGATGAGGCCCGACCTACATGTGGCCGCAGTCACCGACTGCTGCGTTCGATACACCAGCAGCCTGAACTGGAGCCGCTTTTCCCCCGAGCCGGCTGCTCCATATTCATCAACCCTCCGAGGATGTGTGTCAGCGTGGCTAAGTCCTCACAGAGAAAACGGTTCCAGTTCAGCTCGATTCTGAATGTTCTCCAACCCCAGAACAGCCACGAATGTTTTCTACAGTTAGGTCCTTCAGAGAAGTCACCAAGCCGGAATGCTGAAGAGATATTTAAGAAATTTAGAGAAGCATTCCTATGGACAAGCTATGAAGAATTTCTAATAGAGGTGTAAAGAGACGACTGTTTGGAGAGTTTTCACCTAACAGAACCAACAACTAACCAAAAACCGATGGCATCGATAACGTTTCTAAAACACATTTGCATGATCTGTTGTAAAACTTGGAAATTGATTCAGGATGAGAGAAAACCCTTCGGATTATGGATAGTCCCGGTATGTCGGGCCGATTTTTATCATTTTTTAAATACATATCAGAATCGTCCGGCACTCCTCTGTAGTGGAGCCCATTTAAAGTGTTTGTTACGGAATATTGTTTAAAGCAGGGGGTGTCAAACTCAAACTCACACGGGGCTGAAATGAAAATCTGGGACGAAGTCGAGGGCCGAACTTCATATTTTTTGAAAAAGTGACGGCAAATTAGCACATTTTCTTTATAAACATATATGCAATTTTGAACCTTTAAATTTGGAAACAAACTTATTTCATTAACACTGAATGTGGAATAACCAAATTACACACGAGCAAGTCAGTTTTAAATAAAAGGCATCAGAGGTATTCATTACTTGTGGTTTAATCAGCATTTTTCAAATCTATTCAGGATTTATGTTTTCTTGTTTATTCATTTTTCTTATTTTTATTCTCCTTTTGTTCTCCTGTAATACGTGTCATCGCTGCTGTGACGTCTAGCTTTCCCCACTGAGGAACAATAAAGGGATTTTCTATTCTATTCATCTATCTGCAGCCTTTCCACTTCCTGTTTACTGTAGGTTAAATCTTTTCTCACGGGCCAACAACAACATAAAAATATCATTTATCTTGAATGAAAATTCAATATATCACCTGTTAACTTTCATGTTTTGAGCAGAAAAAGAGCATAAAACCAACATATTTAAAGCTCAGTTTGCTCCACTGGTTTACTGTGATGCTCACCTGTTCCAGCCAGATACCTGCATCATGGGGTTGATCTGAGCTGAGGAGGAGACTCCTGTTGTTTTGTTCATCTTCATCATAATAATGACAACATTAGATGACAACAGGTGCTCACATAGGTTTGTGCTGATGAACATGTCTGAGCAACTTGACCACGATGTTGTGTGTCGGGGAGGAAAAATAACAACTACAGCAGCCACAGAGTCGTGCTGGTTTGAGCGTGTCGCTGCTCGCTGGAGTTATATCAGCTCTGTCTGGAAGTTAGTTGGAAAACTTTCTCTTTCAGTTGTGAACACATTACTGAGCGGTTAAAATCTCTGTTTCTGGGCTTCAACGTCGGCAAGTAGCTGAGTAAACTTGGCACTGAGTGAGAGGAGTGTTTAGTTTGTCCGAGACAGCGGACCTGCAGACACCGGTGTTAGTACAGGATCTGCTCGGGTGCAAGATCGGCTCGGGTTCCGTCGACTGCCAATGACGTCAAAGTAGTTGATTGGCTGAACAGGAACCTTACGGAATTACGTAATCACGTTACGTTGGTCCGGGCAAATCTTTCTGTTGGAAAGATGGACAACTTTTACAAAGAAATCCATCATTACCTCTTTGAAAAAACACTTTTAGCATAGAGCTGCATGTATATTAGGGCTGAACGATTAACTGCATGTGCAATTAAATTGCGATGCGACAAAAGGAGATTTTCTAATTGCAAAGGCTGCAATTTGGCAGCACGTGGTTAGCACAATGCTAATATACATGGAAAAACCCATAGGAATGCTAATGCTAATATCACCAATTACATTCTTACAAATTATGATTTAGAAACGTGCCAAATGATTACATCTGGAGTCTAATAGAAAGTAAAACTACCATCAATCAAATAAGTACAGACAGGTATTTTAGTAAAGCCAGAAAACTTTTAACTCCAGAATTTTGGCTAGCAGCTATGAGCGTAACTGAACTACGCATGGACAAGACGTTAAAAACTCTAAACACAAAATACTTCAATAAACGGGACACACTTCTTTCCTGCAAATACAATTTCACAGGTGTTGCTAATACCTATGATCCTTCAAGGGATGTGCTCAAAGAGGAGTTCAACATTATGAATAAAATATAGTGTTTTATTTTACAAATACCATTATAAACACAAACTTACGTCGTAAGAAACATTATTTTAATAACGAAACTGCTAAATTCTTTCCAACAGTATAAAGATGTGCAGTGTAATTTGTCCGAGTGGATTTGCCGTACTTTGACGTCATCGGCAGTCGAAGGACCCCGAGTCAATCTTGCACCCGAGCAGATCCTGTACCGACACCGGCAGCAGACTCTGGAAAAAACACAAAGGAGGGGGCGCTTCAGCTCCGCGTTTACGCCACAAAGCATCATGGGAGTTGTAGTCTTTGCAGTAAAAACGGCCAGCGGGTCAGTTTTAATATATTTTTGATGTTTATCTCGTGGGCCACATAAAAATGCTCGGCGGGTAGGGCTGTAGCAAAGCCTCGATGACGTTGACGGCTCGATTCTAAAAATTCGTCGACGTCAGATCCGGTAGTCGACGCACCACGCCCACTTGTTGCATCCCCAGGAGTTTGTAAATAGAGGAGGAATCTGCATGTTTTTCCTCTAGTTTGCCCTCTTCTCCGCCTTCACTAACATCTCCGCCAAATACCGAAGACCCGGAACAACGTCCGTCCGCTACTAGATTCCTTTCCTGTTTTGCCCGCCTTCGTCTCCCGGCAACGGACAACAACTTCCGGGGTCAGATGCGCTGCTTCGTCTCTACCGCAGATGTAGAACATCACCGGGAGCGTTTCTCCCTTCATAAGGGAGCTTCTTTCAGACATTAGGAGAGCTGTTTTGGTGGTAGCAGTCTCTCCTCCGTGCTGGTCTGTTTGCTGCTGGGTATTTTTGGTTTATTTAAACTTGGTAACTTGAACTTAACGTTGATAAAGCTACTGTTAGCGTTTTCGCTAACAGCTTCTGGCATTTGGATAAGCGGTTACGTTTTGGTTTAGAGTTCATCTTTTTTGTGGCGTAGATCTCCCTGTTATTACATTTAGAGTGTTGTGGGTTTTCGGTTTAGTTTAAAATATCACCTTGAGTTTGGTTTAACCACCCAGTTTAGAGTTTGGACCTTTGGAGATCCTTATTTTGGTCCAGAAACCAGTAATCTTTGCCCAGTGGGACATCCCTACTTATTAGTACTTTTGTTTTAATTCCCCACAGGCAGAATTAGTTTTATTATTCCCAACCTGTGGATGGAAAGATTTATGTTTTTTTGTTGTTGTAAATCAAGCCGGTCATCATTTTCAAATTCACAATCAAAGATGCTTTATTAATCCCAGAGGGAAATTAGTTTCAGTACACACAATTATTAGAATTGATGTCTGTGGTCATTCGCAACCCGAGTCGCGCTACCTTAATTAACTTTCAATAGAGACGAATGTCCATAGAACTTTTTTAACTGTAGTTCTTTCATTTGTGAAATCAAAGCCATTTGAATTTTTTTGGCGAGTGCTTGAATTTTGAGGCCTGGCCCCGACCCCTCAGTATTTACAAAAAAGTCAATTTTATTTTCTCATTTCAATCATCCATCCCTTCTGTTCGATCGCACACTATTTTTGAGACAATCGTGCAAAAAACGACCAAACTGTTCAACCAAATATAGACCCTACAAATGACCAAAACGGGGTCAAAATCGCTACTTTTGTCCAAAATGGCCGACTTCCTGTTTGATGTTGACCATGGGTGCAAGAGACTTTTCTGTGCGTATTGTTGAGTTCTACAAGTGTACCAAATATCATCACTCTACTATAAAAAAAGGTTAAAGCGGAGGGGAATTTTTAATTTTCCTGGGGGCGCTCTCGAGCCACTTTTTTAGCAACCTTCACATCGCCTTTGAAAATCGTAAATTTCACGCACTTTCTATATTGGGCCAGAATTTGGTGAGTTTTTGGATATGCTAAGCTAAGAGCCCCAAAAAGCCATTCCAAGACGCAGAAGAAAAAAAATAAACAGAGCAGATACAATAGGCCTTCGCTGCTCGGGCCTAATAATTAAGCAAGATCATTTAATTCCATGCATCTCTCCTCAGTTAGGAGGGACACACAATCCAGCAGGAAACGACGAGCAGTCGTCTGCCCACATTCCCTCGCATTATGTAAAACAACCACTACTCATGCAGTTCCTGCTCTGGCACGCAGAAACACACACACACACACACACCCATGCAGGTACCTCGCTGCAATGCTCTCCTCCAGAACTGAGTCCTAATGTCTGTGGAGCAGGACAAAGTCAGCAGCCTGTCTGAACAACGCTGATTGATGTTTGATCATCTTTTAACAAGCGCTGCAAACATTCAGACGACTAAACAGTGAAATTATAGAAGTTTCACGGTAGGTTGTGCACACCTGATCAGTGAATGAGTGCAACAATTAGGTCAGTGAAAAACAACTGAAATGCCAACTCTAGTTTTGTCACTTTGATATTTCCTCAAAGCTGATTGTTAAACTTGTTAAAACACACACTGTGTGTAAGATTTAGGACATGGAGTAGTCCCACCTAACCACTTAATGACCGCAGCTCATCAGCAGTAGGGGTGGGAATCTTCAGGAATATCACGATTCAATTACGATTCAGGGAGCTCCGATTATTGATGCATCTTTCTCCTGCCTCACCTGGCTGCCAAGTGATTACGTGGTACTTAAGAAAAATATTTGTAATGATGAAACATTGATTTACTTCCAATATATTTTATCACCAGAAGTATCAGTGCAATCTTTTAAAGAAAAGAAGTGCTGTCGTTAACAGCTTCCAAACAAAATAGTGCTGGATGTCCAGTTGATTTGAACATGAATAACTGTTCTTTTTACAAAAATAAATACGATTAGACAACAAAACTTTGAGTATAAATACCCTTGACAAGAACTTCAATTAAATGTATAAATAAATGCATAAAACCGGGAAAAAATGGCGTACGTATGCAAATCTTTTGCAATAAAACTTGCTATGGGCTTTGTAATTCTGTTCGCCTTTTCCGACTTTGGTGGAAATTTTAACAACGCCTGCTCGATAGTTTTCTGGTTGGTGGCGGCAGCCGCAGCTACCGGCGGTTTTTCTCCTCCTCCGGGTGAAAACGACCAACGTGGTTTCTCATGTTTGTTGTGTTTCCAAAATATTTCAGTTTTGTTTTACACAACTTGCACACCATATGGCTTTTGTCTAGGGCCCTTTCCCCCTCAAACTCATAAAAACCAAAGTAAGTAAGTAAGTAAAAGTTATTTATATAGCACTTTCCACAGATAAAATCACAAAGTGCTTCACAACATACATGAAAAGGCAAAACAAGACAGGAGCACAAGGTCAACTTACATAAAAGCCTGTCTAAATAAACATGTCTTCAGCTGCTTTTTGAAAGAATCAACAGAGTCGGCCACACAAAGAAACAAGGGCAGGGCGCTCCAAAGTCTGGGAGCTACAGCTTGAAAGGACAGGTCCCCTCTAGTTTTAAATCTGGTCTTAGGGACCTGCAGTCGGTTCTGACCCGAGGACCATAGAGTGCGGCCAGAAGAGTGAGGGATTAAAAGGTCTGATAAATATTGGAGCTTGTCCATTAAGAGCTCTAAAAGTCAAAACAAAAATTTTAAAATCAATTCTAAACTTGACCGGTAGCCAATGTAAAGAAGATAAAACCGGTGTTATGTGAGCCCTTCTATTGGTTCCTGTTAAAAGCCTTGCTGCAGCGTTCTGGACCAACTGGAGACGACTGACATCTGATTTGTTAAAACAAGTAAAGATAGAATTACAATAATCTAAACGAAAGGAAATAAAAGCATGGATAATCATCTCCAAGTCCGATTTTGAAGTAAAAGCTCTCAATTAGGAAATGTTTCGCAAATGATAAAAGCAGTTCTTTACTAAATGTTTCGAGTGGCAGCTCAAAGACATGGACTGGTCAGAAAGAACACCAAGGTTTCTGAGACTGGTCTGGTCTGAGGAGCTCAGGGAACCGAGGTGTTGTTTGATTAAAAGCACTTTCTGTTCAGGAGCAATGATCAGTGTTTCAGTCTTGCTTGAGCTCAACTGAAGACAGTTACTGGTGGCTAGCCAGTCCTTGATACGCTCAATGCAATCAAGTAGGTCAGCTAACTTGTTAAACTCTGTGTCCTTGAAAGAGCAGTACAGTTGAATGTCATCCGCATATAAATGGTAGGACACATTAGTAAAGCTTTTAATAATCTCCCCAAGAGGGCAAATATATAAAAGAAACAAAATTGGGCCAAGGACCGAGCCCTGGGGAACACCGTGAAGCAAAGATATGACTTCAGACCTAATCTTGTTTACACATAAAGAGAATCTTAGGTGTGTTCATGCTGTGTCGTGGTTCTAATTCCATGCTGTCGTTCTTTTAACGAACGACAGCATGGAATAAAGAGAATGTTCTGTTATTTAAATAGGAAGAAAACCACTTCAGAACCGTACCAGAAAATTTTAAGTCATTGTGAAGTCGATGTAACAGAATTTTATGGTCAACCGTGTCAAAAGCTGAAGACAAATCCAATAAAACCAGTACAGTATATTGGCCAGAGTCTGCCGCCATCAGTACATCATGTAATTCCCTACGCTTGCTTTTAATGTTGGCGGTGCTGGCCGACATTCCTCAGTCAGCCATGTTGTCCTGTGCATATCGTAACCTTTCCATGGAAGCATCAGACTTCCTTTTAGCTGAGTTCCGCTTTTAGTGCCTCGTCATTAATAAAATCGATTTTTTACTTCTTTTAAATCGATTGATAATCGTTCATGTTCGCATCTTGGTTCATCTAAAAAAGGAGTTTATCTCCCATCCCTAATCAGCAGCAGTCCTGGCAAGAACAAATCGTCTGTTCCTGCCGTACACTCTAGTCCCTGCCAGCCTTGATCACAAGTAGCCTGCAGCTATGAGATAATGTGGGGCAAGAACATATTTTTAGCTCATTTTCTGCCAGTGAGGAGAATTTATTGTGTCTGACCAAGAGAGCCAGTAAAGATGGGAACATTGACAATGTTTTGACACTTGAGCGTCTTAAAGCTGTTATAGCGAATCTAGAACAAGCTAGGTTTTTAACGCAAACACGGTCACAGAACACTCACCCCTCCTGGGTTTCTTCCCTAAAACCGGATTTATAACTCTCCATCAGCTCCACGAGGGAGAGACGCGCACGCTCGGAGACGTTTTGCTTTCCGACTTTTTCCTCTCCTAGGGAGTGTTGCAAAGCAATTCCCCGCCAGGACAACCTGAGTTGGGTTGAGATTAACAATTCTTGTTTATATTGTGTTTTTTCTATTTAAGAGACTTTTTAACACGGACAAATTTGTCCCCCTTTCTAGTCCACCTCTTCATGCGCTCGCCACCTCTAAACCCACGTTTCCCGTGATTTCCGTCCACAAGTTAAATGATTACTGCATATTCTTACTCCTCCAGTCACAGATGAATAAAAAATTCCTATTTCTAGAGTTTCCGCGAGGTATTCTTCAAAGTGCTCTGTCTGCCACTAGATGTCTTCAGCTCTCTTTATTTGAGTGCATAATGGCGGTGCTGTTGACAAAAGCGGCATCCTGACCAATTACAAACTTGCATCCTCTGTCTCGTTGGACAGATATTTAGAAAAGTGGGGTCAACTCCTTCCGTTTTTGCGAATAATGGCGTTGCGTGTCTCCATCCTGACGCAGACGGAGCAGTATAAATAAGGTTCGAGATACTTCTGCTGGAACTGGAAACCTGTGATGCCGGATGAAACACGATAAAGCTAAACACCAGTATCCATTTTCTAGGTTAAAAACATTTTTTGTTGTCGGTGACTTCAGATGGTGTTTTTCTTTTTGGGACTCTGGTAGTTTGTCCTAAAGCTGAAGTGGTAGCAGCCACCTGTTTCTCCACCTCTGGGGTTATTGAGTGGAGAACCTCTCACACCGGTGGTGTTCTGGTGCTGAACACGTGAGTGTGTGATGAGTGGAGGACCCAGCGGGTTGGAGAGACCGACAACCAGATGGTCCAATGGTTGCTTTTGGTCTGAAACGTGTTCTTGGTGGGGGTTTTTAGACAAATGCAAGAGCACCATTTTATTAATTATTTCTGTTCATCTCCACAACATATTTATAGCTATGTTAGAACGTTGTTAAGAGGCACGGAAAAATGTTTTAAGCTAATTTGTTTTCCAAATTTGCCTTTCTAGCTAATTTGTTTTCCAAATTTGCCTTTCTAGCTTTATGTGAGACAGTCCGAGTCTGATTGGCTATTTTTATTGGGAAAATTCTGTTGTAAACAAACAAAAAAAACCTGAAGGCATCAACCTGTATGAAAATGAGCACAACCTGCCCTGCCTACTGTGGCTGAACAAAAACTACTGTTCAACACTTTGTTTGAAAGCACTTTCTAAATAAAGTTTTTATTAGTATTATTATTTAGGGTAAAGGAATGTCAAAAATGAATGACATCGACCTCTTTTAGATGATGCACCACATCATCAACTACAATGATGTCTTTCAGAGGCGGGAGATGACAAATGCAGTAATTACCATAAAATTAAGTGAGGAAGAGGAGTGAAACAGACGAGGAAGGCGAGGGGGTTACAGAGAAACTGGCATCGAATTCTTGTTCAGTTGAAAAATTCACCAAGCTATAATTCTTTATTTCTTCTCCAGTGCGCAGCAGCTCACCGCACCTTCGACATAACAGTAACATACCGGCGTTATAATAAAATCTAGCTAACGTTGACTTCAGATATTATTTTTAAGCATGTGCTCAAAACAGAAAGATGACTATATGAGCTGGGGTGCTTTTGTAACCACATGATCTCAATTTCCAACAAAACCACGGCTAAGGTTCATAATCCAGGCAGTAAAACAAGCTATCGCTCGGTTCGTTTGTTAGGCTGAAATCCTCGAAGCTAAGCGGCTACCGGCTAACCAGGACTTGAACACAACAGACGAAACATAAATCCGGTTTTATTGTTAGATTAGGTCCTGCTTGCCTTTTCGCGTTTTCTTTTTGAAAGAAAGAATGAGGAAGGTGTGTTGGCACGGTACCTGTCGGGACTGTTGATCCCGAGTCTGCGGTTCCAGCAGTCGCCATTTGTGCCGACGGTTGAATTGTGACGTTCCAGCTGCGCAGCAGCGCCCCCAGCGGACGGACGGAGAACGGCCTCTGCTTCTTTTGTTGAAGGTGTTTAAGGACAAAAATAGATTTCAGAGTTGTATTCGTAATTAAATAAGCTATAAATCTACATGCATCACTCAAAAAAATAAATTCATATGTTTTATTTATTTGGAAATAGGCCAATTTCACTCACTGAAAAGAAAGGAACTTGGCTGCTTTGATTATTTATTTTTTCAGTGGATTGAGATATTTTTAAATAATATTACGTAAAAATATATCGCGCCGTCCTTATAAATTATGAATGCACTTTTGAAATCCTATCCATTCGTTTCATTTTTTTAAAGGATATAACTGTTTTGATCCAGAAGGGGGCGCCAACACAACACTGGAAAGCACAAGGAAAGAAGGAAAGCAGAGTTTGCATTGATGGAGAAGATACGTTTTCAAAGTTTTCTTCTTTTATTTTACCAGTTACTCTAGTATTACATTATTTAAAAATGAAACACATTTTGTATTTAATTTACGGCACAGGCTACACTCTTTCATTGCAGCACAAAGGTCCTGGGTTGCATGCCCTCTGGATGCTCTAGTTTCCTCCCTTAGATCATAAACACATATGTTGGGTTAATCATCATCTCCTAATTAATTCTAGGTGTGTGTGAAAGGTTGAATGTCTATGTGGCTCTGTGATGAAACCGCCCAGTGATGGCTGCAGGCCCGAACTTCCTGCAACCCTGAGAAGGAACAAGTGGTTAAAAAGGTTGATGGAATGTTATTTGTTGCAGTAACCGCTTCTTTGTGTTGAAAAAATAAATTAGTATGTTAAAACTATACATCAAGGCACATAAAAGCTAAAGTGAGTTCAGAATAGTAGTGAAGATTTTATATTATGAGCAACATCCATCCATCATTTTCTGCCGCTTATGGGGTTGGGTCGGGGAGGCAGCAGTCTAAGCAGGGAGCTCCAGACTTCCAGATGACTTGGACCAGCTCCTCTGGGAGAATCCCAAGACGTTTCCTGGCCAACTGAGAGACATAGTCTCTCCAGCTTGTCCTGGGTCTTGCTTTAGGTCTCCTCCCGGTTGGACGTGCCCGGAAACCCTCCCCAGGGAGGTATCAAGGAGGCATTCTAACCAGATGCTCGAGGCACCTCAACTGGCTCAATGTGGAGGAGCAGCAGGTCTACTCTGAGCCCCTCCCGGATGACCGAGCCCAGCCACCCTGCAGAGAAAATCATTTTGGCCGCTTGTATCTGTGATCTCATTCTTTCGGTCACTACCCAACACTCGTGACCATAGGTGAGGGTAGGAACGTAAATCCACTGGTAACACACGAGCAACAGCAAAACATTTCTTGTACCGTGACTGCATATCAGACGTAACAAAACTCAGTTCAGTTCAGTGTTCACAGGTAAGCAGCCTCAATCCAGGGATGCAGCGGTGGGCGTTTTGAACGCAGTTTTTTGTTTGTAACTCTTCTTCTAGCCATTTTTATTCCCCCTGAAGGATGGACAGATTTTTTATTTGACCATAAGCAGCAGCTTACTCACTTGCAATTAAATATTATCTTATTACAGCATGAGAAGCCTGTCAGGCAAGGAGCCAGGGGGAAAAACAAACACAAAACAGTCATTTTTAAAGTTTTTATTAAAATAATTTCAGATACAAATCAATAATAATAAAAAAGATTTGGCAAATTTTGAACTAATTGCATTAATAATACGTAAAAAGCAGTAGTATAAAGAAGACAGTGGTGCAACAACAGACAAGATTACAATAAAAAACTGCATTTCAAAGGTAAAAACCCTTTTTATCATTCATTTCCACTGGCAAAGGCTGAAATGACCCTGTGCCTGGTTTAAGGGATGGGGCAAATTTTCTTCTTCTTCTGACCCTTGGAATGGGTCGCTCTGGACATGATGTCCACGATCATTTTGGAGAGACAACCTGAAATCTCCTCCTGCGACGGCATCGAGCAGCAGAGGCGGAACTCTGGAGCGTTGGCTGATGAGCACAAGTTCTGGGATGTTTCGTTAATCTGGATTAAAACGTGGTCAGAAAAGGGATTAAAACTAAATTTCTGATTATTGGTTTTAATGGTTACATCCTTCTCACCTTTTGCACCAAGCAGTTGTTCTTGTCTTCTTCAGCCAGGGGGCAGCATTGCTTCAATATTTTGTTCTTAAACCTAACAGGGAGACTTGAAACGATGGTATATTTTATTACCTGTGAATTGACTGAAGTCGGTGCAGAGACTTGGAGATCAGAACAAACCTCACCTCGCCTTCATGAGATGCCGAGTACCACACAGTTTGGTGAGTACGTTTTCCTCCGGGGCAGAAATCAGAGTGTAGTGTGAGTCTGGAGAAGCTGACTGGAAACAGCTGTACCGATCACCGGCCTTTTTCCCGGAACAACACTGGAAGTCCACCGGATCTCCGCTCTTAGACGAGCAGAACTTGTTTAACTCTTCACGCCACTTCAAAAATAAAAGCAAAAGACATGAAAAACCATCCAGACAAGCAGAAAGTTGAGCTTATTCGTGTTTCACCTTCTGCTCGGCACAGCTGAGCCTCTCTGTCTTCTGTTTGCAGCAACGTTTGAATCCTTTTTCCAAACGGTTGACGGTCTTGACCTGACGAGCCAGAAGTTTGTAGCCCGAGCGCGGCAGACACTTGGTGGTGTAAAGAGGTCGAAGCTTCTGGTTTTCACACAGAGACAGGATGTTGTCTGCTGTGGGTCGACCCAGAGGGAAGTTGATGTTGGCATTCAGGGGAGCAGAGGGATTCATCCCTTGTAATCCTCTATTTGTCCGAGGAATTGTTGGAGCCACCAGATTCCTGAAATGCAAGAGAAATGGGATGAAATCCAAATTATACTTCTGAATAATCTAAACTCACGTGGTTGTGTGAGCAATCTGTTTAAAAATACTAAGTAAAAGATGGTTTCTCAGCAGGGGCGTGCCCAGGGAGTGGCCTGGGGTAGCACATGCCACCCTTGGAATCTGATTGGCCACCCCAAGTGCCAACACACTAATTTATCTTTAAATAGGCTTTTCATTGTCTTGGGGGTTAAAAACAAAAAAGCATAACCATTGGTGCCACCCATGCACAAAGTTGTGCCTCACCTGGGCCACCCCATTTTAAAAGATCTGGACACGCCACTGTTTCTCAGTGAAAGAGCTCTCTAAAGCAACTCTGTTCCTGTCATAGTGGACAGCACTCGGCAGCCTCTGCTGACCAGAAACGGCACTAAACAGATTTGTGGTTCGGTTAGCCACACTGGTGGAGCTCTCTGCTTTATGGCAGCAGTTGTTTACTGTGCCAGCAGCTAACATTAAGGCTAGCAGTTGGCTTTTTCAGTTCGCCAACCTTTCATAAAAAGTGCAAGGAAAAGCAGAATTTTGCTTTTTCTGTTGGCATCATGGTGCAGCCTGGAAGTAAAAGTAAGAGAATAATGTGTTTGGAGGTGAAGCAACAAGCTGAAACCAGAGTGAACATCGACGAGACCTGTGCTAGTTTGAGGAAGCTAAAGGAGGCAAAGAAATCCTGGACTGATGGTGACCTGGCTTTGTTGCTACTGGAGGTGTAAGTTATCTTTTTTTCTTTTGGTCCAAAAGTGTAGATCTTTTTCTTCATGGCTTATTTAGTATTAGTTGGCTTGTGTTAGCATTAGCTTGCAGCAGGGTTGTTTACGACAGTTGTAATTCCACTTTTAACCAGTAGGAGGGAGAAGCAGAAAACTTTAAGTGATGATTTAAAAAATGTCCAAATCTGGAGTTTGAGCTCCTTCCCTCTGCACTCACACTTTTTCTCTGTGCTCCTGAAAACTGCTCTCATTGAATTTTCATGATCTTGTCAAAAGTCCCTGAGCCAATAAGAAGCAGATATGATGCTGACCAATGAGCTTGTCACAGTCTTCTTCTGGGAGCGCCCATTGTTTGAAGACTCCAACGGGAAAACGCTGTGCGTCTCACACCGCCGTAATACCAGCTGTTGATAAAACGAGTGCACCCAAAGGAAGACTGCTCACTGGTCAGCATCATATCTCACTTCCTATTGGCTGGGGAACTTTTGGCAGGACCATCTCGCTTCAAATCCAAGAGCACAGGGAAAAAGCCTTGTGAGCAAGTTTTGAGTGTGCAGAGGGAAGTAGCTCCAACTCCAGAGAGAACAACAATTCATTTGCTCTAATCCCCAAAAATATGCTCCCGATTAAAGGCAGAATATTAATCCCATGTGAGATCTGTGCAGTGCTTGATAGCATTCATCATTTCTGCAAACCTCAGGCAAGAGTCGGGCTCAAAGTCGAAGGTGACCTCAGAGCTGAGCGGCTGCACCGGATGCTCCTCTGTTGGCTGGTAGCTCGGGTTTGGGGCGTCCTTGTTGAAACAGTTCATTCGTTTGTTGTCCTTCACTCTGCAGCATTCATCAAGGCGATCCTTCACTGATGAATCCTCCTTGCAGAACAAATCAACCGACTTCTCCCACTGCACAAATATATTTATAATTATATATATATATATACTGCTGTGATGCATGGAAATGAGTACATATTCAAGGTTTTACTATATTTACTGTAACATTGGCTTTATGATCTCATTGGATCTGCACAGCTGCTTGTTTTTCTGTTTGCTTTCCTGCATACCAGAGCTCATCTGTTTTGTCTGGCTGGGCTTATCTGCTGAAAACGCCCCAAGGCCTTCAACTTTGTTTGGAATCGTTCACTCTGCAATGTGAAGAACGTTTCCAAACCGTTTTAAAATTCAGAATCATTTAAGAGAACATGCTGGTCCCCTTCACCCCCATAAGAGACAGTTTTTTCAGGGTTTTTGTTTTTAGAAAACGTTACGAAGTTTCATCGTGTGGCCTAGTTGTGCAGAGCGTGACTGAAAATCAACATTTCACAACCAAAAAGGAAGAATCTGCTGAATAACAATGACAAAATAAAGGATATAAGAGGTCGTTTAACAAAAACTGCTGAATCTGCAACTAAAGAGTTGCCGTGAACAGACTTACAGCCTGTGTGGCGCAACACAGGGTCCCGTCTTCGCCCCACGTCTGGTTTCCACGGCAGCAAGTGCTGAACCAGAACTCGGCGTTGTTGACAGCGTCAGCCTGTCGCTTCTGCTTGCTGAAACCAGACGGAGGAAAGTAAGAGGATGGGTAGCGGGGACGATGGTCTCCATGGAGACAGATGGCTTGGATATTGTCAGGCGTCGGCCGGCCAAGAGGGAACTGAACCGGATAGCGCTGCGGAAATCCCCTGAGCCTGATACTGGGTCGACCTTTGAGAAGAAGACGGGTTTTTTGAAGTGAGCGGCGTGTTGGATGAGTTTTATAAAATAAGAGGGCAGGAAGGATACATACGTCCTCTTGGTGTCAAGAAGCCTGGTGGAAAAGGAAAAATAAAAACAGATTTAATGCCGAGCTTAATGAGAAATTCATTAAATCAAAGAGGAATTATCAATAGATTACCTCTGTCTATTGGAGGAAAAACAATCCTTTGTGTTGGAAACTCAACGGGATTAAACCCTGTAAAAGCATTGAAATTTAAATAAATGGATGGATGAATGATGGAAGGATGGACGGATGGATGAATGGATGGATGGGTGGGTGGATGGATGGGTGGATGACGGATGGATGGATGGATGGATGGATGGATGGATGGATGGGTGGATGGATGGATGGATGGATGGATGGATGGGTGGATGGATGGATGGATGGGTGGATGGATGGGTGGATGAATGATGGAAGGAAGGACGGATGGATGAATGGATGGATGGATGGATGGATGGGTGGATGGATGGGTGGATGAATGATGGAAGGATGGACGGATGGATGAATGGATGGATGGATGGATGGATGGATGGGTGGATGGATGGGTGGATGAATGATGGAAGGATGGACGGATGGATGAATGGATGGATGGATGGATGGATGGATGGATGGATGGGTGGGTGGATGGATGGGTGGATGACGGATGGATGGATGGATGGATGGATGGATGGATGGATGGATGGATGGGTGGATGGATGGATGGATGGATGGGTGGGTGGATGGATGGGTGGATGATGGATGGATGGATGGATGGATGGGTGGATGGATGGATGGATGGATGGGTGGATGGATGGATGGATGGGTGGATGAATGATGGAAGGATGGACGGATGGATGAATGATGGATGGATGGATGGATGGATGGATGGATGGGTGGATGATGGATGGATGGATGGGTGGGTGGATGGATGGATGAATGATGGAAGGATGGACGGATGGATGAATGATGGATGGATGGATGGATGGATGGGTGGGTGGGTGGATGGATGGGTGGATGATGGATGGATGGATGGGTGGGTGGATGGATGGGTGGATGATGGATGGATGGATGGGTGGGTGGATGATGGATGGATGGATGGGTGGGTGGATGAATGATGGAAGGATGGACGGATGGATGAATGGATGGATGGGTGGGTGGATGGATGGGTGGATGACGGATGGATGGATGGATGGATGGATGGGTGGATGGATGGATGGATGGATGGATGGGTGGATGGATGGGTGGATGGATGGATGGATGGGTGGAAGGATGGATGGATGGATGGGTGGATGGATGGGTGGATGGATGGATGGGTGGATGAATGGGTGGATGGATGGATGGATGGATGGACGGACAGATGGTTGGATGGATGGATTAGCAGACAGACAGACAGACAGACAGACAGACAGACAGATAGATAGATAGATAGATAGATAGATAGATAGATAGATAGATAGATAGATGACAGATAGATAGATAGATACCTCTGGGCCTTGGTGGATCCTCCCTTTTCTGCTCAATGGGAGGAAAGTCTGAGAAAAGAGAAAAAGGCTGAATGTCGTTATTTTTCAGGGAGGACGCAACAAATGTGACGAATAGAAAGTAAGAAAACCAAAAGTACCTTCGAGGTTCAGGAGTTCTTCCAGATCTACTTCTTCCTGCAGCATGCCTGCATCTGGCTGCTGCCTCACTGAAAGACACAATCAGAGTTTCTTAAGCGGCTCTAAAACTAAACAAGGGCAACACGCCGATTATCACTCGTAAGTCGCTTTGGACAAAAGCGTCTGCTAAATACATAAACATAAACATAAACACGGCACAGAGAGACACCATTTTAATCACGCCATAAAAATAGTTTTTGTTTTTCTCAAAGGCTTTAAACTTAACTTGGGGTGACATGTGGCTGAATCTAATGGTTCACATCATTTATTACAAGGCATCTAGTTTTATTTGACAAAACAAAACTTAAAAAATGAGATTCTAATAGAAACATCTCAGTTTTTCTTCAAAGTGAGAGCTAAAACCCTCATCTAATGCACAAACACACCTTGCATGATTGCGTCCACGGGCACCTCGCGCTGCAAACAGCTGTGCACATCTGGAAGGTGAAGAATCAGATGGAGGAGTTACAACAAAGACATTTTTACTGTTCAGGTGTTTAAAATTGTTTTGCAGCTGATTTGTTTCAAATGTGCATCTAAAAATACTTAAAACCCCATTTGATGCTTTCAAAATCTGCCTTAAGTAAATAAATAAAGTAACAAAAGCAAACTCAACTTTACCCAAAAGACAGAACTTTACATGCAAACTAAATTTAGCTTTAATCCAACGGTGTGGATCCAACAAGCCGTGAGGCCAACAGGACCCAGAAGAACCACCGGGAACCGGACCGACCTGTGCACGCTGAGCTCCGGGACACCAAGAGCAGCGCCGTGGCGCAGACTGCAGCTCCAAAGGGACCCATGTCAGACCCGAACCCGTCCTCCTGGTTCAGTTATCAGGTCAGAGGAGAGGAGAAGCCGCCTGGAGAGACGTTCAGTGGGCCAGAGAGGGGCTCGGTCCGGTCCGGAAGAAGCTGCGGCTGTGTGAGGGCTCGGCTGATAAACACTAACAGCTCTGGTGGGAAATCTGAGAGGCGGAGAATAGGGGGAAGGAAGGAAGTGTTGGATCCGTCTAAGTCCTGGATTCAGTCAGACGGAAAAGCTGCAGCAGGTCTCCAGCACCTCGTTCCAGGATCTAGACTCTATTTTAAACCATACATCACATGTTTATGGCTTAGTTCATAATTTCTAAACAATAAATGTCCCATGAATGAACACAATAAACTAAAGTCCACCTGGCAGTGGCGGATCTAGACTTAGGGGGAGGGGGCAGGGCAGGCTCTGTTAGAGAGGGGACCTTTGTAAGAAAATTATCTACAAAGACCACATTGTCTTTATGTGTTTCGAATGTTGAGTGTAAATTCACAGCAATTCAGCTACATGCTCTAGATAAGGGGTAGGCAACTCCCTTCCCCGAGGGCGGGCTTAGGGAGCCCCCTTCCTGTAGGCTCACGGGTCCCCGGAACAAAGAAAATAGTAAATGCAAGTGAAATTAAATAAAATCTGTTTTCTAATCCGCTTTGCCGTACACCCTGAGTCCCACCTGTTGTTCTTCAGTTTAAAATGAAAAGAAACTATGAGAGTTTCGACTACGTCTGTCATGACTTTGAGACTCGTTAGCTTATAAAAACACGTAAATAATATGACTACAAGTCAGACAACATGTATGATGTCACCACAGAATCTCACTTACTTACCACATGGTCAGATGTCTTTGCTTTGACTGTCTCTGTGTTCCAGGGGCGTGTCCAGGGAGTGGCCTGGGGTGGCACATGCCACCCTTGGAATCTGATTGGCCACCCCAGGTGCCACCACACTAATTTACCTTTAAATAGGCTTTTCATTGTCCACAAAAGGCTTGGAGGTAAAACAAGAAAAGCATAACCATTGGTGCCACCCATGCACAAAGTTGTGCCTCACTTGGGCCACCCCATTTTAAAAGATCTGGACACGCCACTGCTGTGTTCAATGCTCCTTCTGTCGTCTTGGAAAAAAGATTCAAAGCCCGCTAAACTAACAGCCGTTTTCTTCTCCATGTCTGGTTCGATGACGTCAATATGGCGAGACGCATTTGTAGACCGATACGTCTTTTCACACAAAAGCTAAAATAACTTCTGCACTCGTTAAAAAATAAGTGCTTTCTTGGCATCAAGATGTGCCTTTAAGATTTGCGGACATCTTACGTGAAATCCATGTCACGTTTATATCTGGGGACTCGTGGTCCCGAAGTATATGGGCACGACTTAGGCTTCCAATGTTTTGTTTCCTTACTCCGATACACTTAATTCACCTGTGCAGCAGCTAATCAAGCTCAGCAGAAGCCTGTCAATCATCTGATTAAAATCAGTTGTGTTGAAGCAGCCTGTCGCACCATCACTCAGGAAAAAATCAGGTTATTTAAACTCCTCTTCTTGGCACAAAGACACTCCTTACCACCATTTTCCAGATGAGAACCATGGGCTCACACTTGGCTGTGGACCACCCGAGCGTAGCCTGGCAAGCCGTCCTATGTGGATGGATAGTCTGGTCACGACCCATAGTCAGAAACCTCTATCTGCTCCCGACTCAAAAAAGCCCAAGTCTAAAACTTCCAAAGTTGATGGCAAAGCCATTTGAAATGACTCGTCGCCGTCTTAGTAGTTTCGCTGTGTCTGCATCATCCCGCCTACCAAACGGATAAAGCGCTCTGATTGGCTAGAAACAACACAGGTCAGGGCAACTGAGGTTCCATTGGAGTGTGTCAGACCGACATGCAGAGCAAAATCTGCCTAGGGGTTAGGGCTGGGCGATAGGGCCTCAAATCTATATTGCGATATAATCTGAAGCATGTGCGGTAACGATATATATTGCGACATATTTTTCCCTCTGTTTATATATGTCAAAATGACGTGCTTTTAAATATCCTCATGTGGCAAATATATGCCACTTGAGGCATACAGGCCTCCTCCTCCGCCCACTCCATGCTTGCAGTCACTGTCAGCAGGGTGCACATCTTAAGCTGTTTTTACAGGACCAGAGCTTTTTTAAAACGGGATTTGCCGCGGCACCCTGGGGAGGGTTTTGGCATTTATAGTAGCAAAGCTGAAGCTGGAATAAACTGCCATCAGGCACCTCTCCAACCAAGACGGGATATAGGGAGGTCGCTGGGCGGCCCCCCCGCATGTGACGTACAGGGTCGCGCATTCAGCGTCAGACGGAAGACATGTCAGACTGATGAAATTCCTTTTTCTGGACCTTTAGCTTTGATGTGACCTGCTTTTTGTCCCGCTTGACGCCCCGCTCAGCCGGTGTTTTCACCACTGTGTCGACCAGCTGGCTGTCTCTCACCGTCCCCGTAAAAAGGCGACTAATCTGTTCGTCCGCTCGCACGGCCAAAAGCTCCATGGCCTCCGCGTCCGTCCAGCTGGCTTTCCTTCCGGCCGGCACTCGGCGCGCAGTACACGTGACTAACGCGACCACCCTCTTTTGCGGGGGTGTGTGTGGGGGGGGGGTGGTGTCTCCCACCATCGCTCCAATGGGATTAGCGGGGCTGCAACGTGTTTAGCCATCAGAGGAGAGGGGCTGATGTGGCAATATTAATACCAAGCGAGGTGGAACGAATGCCGCAATATTCGCGCAACGCCATGCCGAGTTTATAGACATACCATTGCTGTAATATTACACCGATATGCCGGCATGGTGTGTCCTATAAAAGCACCTTTAGTGACGTCATGTGTTATCGCAATATCGCGGTATTGCGATATAGCCAAAAACTCTATCATTGCCCAATTTTATATCGTTTCTACCTTATATCGTTTATATTGCCCACCCCTACTAGGGGTGTTTCTCAATGCCAAGGAACCTTGCCTTGATGTCTTGGCCCCGCCCCGGTTGCCTAGGAGATAAGTCATCGGGAGCCGCCCAGACGTGTTCCAATGTTCATGTTCCACCGAGTCGTCTTTTCTCTGTTTGTTAGCCGTTTAGCTAGCTGAGCGAGGATACACGGGAGGTGTCTTGTAGCCTAGCCTTGGTCAAAAGTTACCCAGAATACACCGCAGTATTTTCAAAAGGACGGCGGATCAGAAGCCTGCAGCTACTTTGGGGACAAATTTCAAGTTTAAACGTGAGTCAGCTCATTTAAAAATGTTTTTTTAGATCCAAATAAATGGTAAATGGAGTGTATTTGATATAGCGCCTTCTAGAGTCCTGGAACCCCCCAAGGCGCTTTACAACACAATCAGTCATTCATCCATTCACACACTGGTGGGGATGAACTACAATGTAGCCACAGCTGCCCTGGGGCGCACTGACAGAGGCGAGGCTGCCGAGCACTGGCGCCACCGGTCCCTCCGACCACCACCAGCAGGCAACGTGGGTTAAGTGTCTTGCCCAAGGACACAACGGCAGCGACAGACTGAGCGGGGCTCGAACCTGCAACCTTCTGATTACGGGGCAAGCACTTAACTCCCGTGCCACCGTCGCCCTCTAAATAAGTTATCTATGGTTGGTTAGTTGCAGCTTCGGTGGCTAGCGGGTAGTAAACTCACTTATATATTTAATTTAATAAACATATACACAATTTAAAAAGTAAGAGCTCGTTATATATTTATATTGAAACAAATACGTATAAAATATAACGTTATCTCCCGTGTCACGTGACGTTACGTGACCACCGTGGAAGCCGCGGTCATGTGATGCAAGTCTGTTCCATTTAACCGTTTTCTTTGACCAAGGAAGGACCGTGTCCTCGTAAGCAAGGCATCTGGCCTCGCAAGACCAGGCGCCTTGACACTGAGAAACACCCTAGGCTTCTAGGTAGAGCGGGTCGCTGTGTTATCAGAGGATAGCGGGACCAAACTCAGCTCCCACCGGGGGTACTCTGCTGTTGTGTCCTTGGGCAAGACACTTCACCCAACTTGCCTGGTGATGGCGCAAAGTGGCAGCCTCGCCTCTGTCAGATTGTCCCAGGGTGGCTGTGGCTACATGGTAGCTTACCATCACCAGCTGTGTGAGTGTGTGAATAATGGAAATCACTTTGAATGCCTAGAAAAGTGCTATATTAATTCAATCTGTTATAATAATAATAATAATAATAATTATTATTATGAAGCTCTGACTTCCCCAAACTAGAAACTCTCTTTTTTACGACACCTTGAGATTGATCCAGGTGTCGCCAACTCCGGTTCTCGAGGGCTACCATCCTGCTAGTTTTCTGTTTCCTGCTCTACCACACCTGAACGGTTAATCCTCTCCTTAACAGATAACAGATCAACTGCACTGATTAACTCTGTTAATTACTCCTTCATTTCAATCAGGTGTGCAGGAGCAAAGAAGCAGCTGTAGGATGGTGGCCCTCGAGGACCGGAGTGGGCGACCCGTGTGACAGACGTGGTTTTTTAAAATAAAATTCAGATTATACTGGATTATGATTTGTTTTTATCTCATTTAAGAAACAGTTCTTTCTGCACTTCGAGCCGCCACTCTTAAAATATGTTTTTTATGTATTTCCTCTTTAATTGTTGTCTTTTCTGTTTGTGGCCGGAAGGATTTTTGTCTGAAAATGTGCTACAAAAATAAAGCGTACTCATTTACAAAAGCCTTGTTTCTGTTGAAAACCCACGTTTTCACTACCCGATGAGTGTAGCGTTGTGGAATTTCACCAGATTATTCTGTTATACAAACAAACCCCCGTTTGAGACCAGTAACAGGAAACGGTTTCACCATCGTTTTGTGTTTACTTTCTGATTTAGAAAACCGAAGTGAGGATAAACACTTTTCATTATTTATTTCCTAACATTCCTTTCTGAGTTTAGCTGTGGGTCAGCGTGACTTCTGCGCATCTTCTTTCACGATAAAACGGGTCATCCGAGGAAAATCCTCCCTTTTCACATATCAGCTGTGGTGCCGCTCACACTTAAAGGGAACATTGGGAGGATCCTGAGATGCTTTCCCATCACATCTGCAGTTGAAAAGTCCAGAAAACCTCCAGATGAGCTCAAACCTTTTATTTGTTTGCTTTGAGAGGTTTTAACATGCCTGATATGGGTTGTCGGTTAAACTCCCCCTCAGCGGAGTTTAGATGTTCAGACGAATGTGAAATAAAAGTAGAGTGTGGTCGTCTTGTCTTCCACTGAAACTGCAAAAATTGTTTACTTGACATGAAACAAACTGAGGCGTGAAACCAAAAGCCACTTCAAATAAGACTTTTGTTGTCAGGCGGAAAATTCCTCGTTTATTGTCTAATGTGTTCACACGGCAACACAAAAGCGCCGACGTGGTCGTCATCTTTACGGGACGAGAAGTAGGATGTTAGGTTTAAACCTCGGATGCTTCTTGCATGGAGACGGTAAAACTTCAGCCTGAGTTTTCGTGTTTGTTTCCTCTGAACTTGACTAGCAACAGTTGAGTTTGACAACCTGATGAAAACTTTCCTAACCACTTCCAAGTTTACCCACAATGACTAACACTTCCTATGTGTCAACTGCTGCAGCTGCATTTTCACTGACAGATTGTTTCTTTATTAAATGAAATCATCCCTTCACACCGATGACTCATTAGTGGATTTTTGTTGAGTTTACAGAAGTTTTTTCCAGTCATTTCTCTTATTTGTCCTCTTATCAAAAACCGTTTAATGATTTTTCCAGATGAATGACAACACCAACATCTGTTTGATGTCACAGCCTCTGCAGTTTATTTGAAGGTTTACACGATCACTAAACTGGTTCCAGTACGTCATGGACGTAATTTTGTGGGGGGGGGGGGACAGGGGGGACATGTCCCCCCACTTTTTCCAAAGTCAAGTTTTGACCCCTGCGCTTTTTACCATCCAAAAACAATATTACTTTATATTAAATTGACACTGGTTGAGCTCTAGGACCAAGCAGAAAACAACCGTTTGTGTTGAAGCCTGTTTCCCATTAAAACATACTGTAAAGATACCCCCCCCCCCCCGTGTCCCCCCCACTTCTAAAGTGAAAATTACGTCCATGCAGTACGTCCACACATTAATGCTGAAACCTCAGCGAGAAAACAAAAGTTCCCTCTGCGGGTGAAAACGTTAGCACACATCAAAAAGAGGTCTCTACAGCTGAGAATAGGACTTCTACATTTAAAATAATGTCATTCGAAGCAACAAAAACCTGCAGAGAGACGTGAAGAAATGATTTTTAGGCTGTGACATCAGCCTGAGCAGAAACGCTTCTCTACAGACACAAAGAGGCAGGCTGGCTGGAACCGACACATCTAAGGAAGCAAGGCGGCTGGGCGTAGAAATGCAGCAGAAAACAACACGAAGCCGGCCTCACCAGGACGGGCCTGAGCCGCGCTCTGGATGTGGAATGAAAATAAAGTGACAGCAGAGAAGTGGATTATGTAATGATGTTTTTGCTGTGAAACGGGGTCAACATCTGTTACTGGTATTTCTTGTTTTTAACGAGTAAAGCGCACGTGTTGTTTTAGCCCCCCCCCCCCCCTATGTCGTGTGGTATTTAGCCAGCGTGGTTTGCAACTTTAGAAAAATAGTTCATTTTCTGTGACAGGTTGTCTTAGAAACCTTTAAAAAAGTTTTTTTTTTAAAGTTTCTGTTATTTAAAGGTGTGGGACACTCATTTCATACATTTGCATACAGTGCAGGTAGGAATAAATGCCTTGCAAGTTTCACGGGGGGGCTCAGATGCCCCTGTTTCAGGAACTAGAAGTGAGCCACATCAGATCCTGAGCTTCAGACGACAGGATCTGGAGTCTTACTTCCTGATATTCGGACATCTCTCCTCTGATTGGCCAACAGCAACATGACTCCACGACTGACTCTGGTTGCTCTGAAACTTTGATGTTGTATTTCCCACAAGTAACACAAGCCAGGAGGAGTTCTGCTGTGTGGTGGAGTTGCTAATGCTAACAGTTAGCTTCTACTAGCTGAGACGTTCTCTGCTGTTTCCTGGACGCTAAACCAACAACAGCCTTCCCCGTCGTGAGTCCAGACGGGTGAGTCCATGAATGTTAGTGACAGGGTGACGTAGATCTGTCAGGATTTTCTAATCCTAGAGTTTCACCGTCTGTTTTCTATCAGAAGCTAATGCAGGAGATAGGTGTAGGAGACTATCTTCATGTTCAGCCTGCATGTGAAACCCAGAGTGACCCGTTAGAATAAGAAATGATCAATAAAAAGGTTTTTTCGGTGAACCACACCTTTAAAGAAACAAGCCTAAACTCAGATCTACAACAAAAAACCTTAAGTTACACGTTAATCGTGATTTTTTTGTTTCAGTTGCCGTTGCTTCCTGCTTCTTTGAATCTTTGACACTCAGCAACTACAAAATCTCAACAGCGCATCCTGAGAAAAACACAAGTAGACCTGTGTGTGCTGCTCTCAGACAGCACCAACATTTCACTCAAATAATCAAATATAATTTCAAGCTATTAAAACATTTCAATTTATGTCTCACACCATCTAAAGAAGGAGTTCTACTTGTGATGAAACTCTTGTGCTTTTCTCTTCATTTGTTACAAAAATAGATCATTTTTAGGTGTAACCACGAGTCTCATGGTCCTGTGTGTCCATGTGTGTGTGTGTGTGTGTGTGTGTGTGTGTGTGTGTGTGCGTGCTTGGATCTCCTGTTGGATCATCAGTGAGTGGTCCCCGGCAGCAGCTCAGCCTCGGATGCAAACAGCTCCTTGTAGAGCGGAGGAAACAGAGAGTGAGCGGTGAGAGGATGTCTCTGGGTGAACCAGCGCAGCTTCTCCATGTGCAGGCGGCACAGCGAATGCAACACTGCCATCCTCTGGTGCAGCTGCAGAAAGGACACACAGCTTTAGATAGGCGTCCCTTCATGGATGCACCCATCCCTTTCTGGTAAGGCTTGTGGATTTATTTAAGATTTGCTTTCCACAGCATTGTTTTCCCTTTTGCTGCATTAACTAAATAAAAACATCTACTAGTAAAACGTTTGCCCGGCTAATCAAACTACTGTCGTTTGCCAGTGCCAGACTGGTGAGCCTAAAATCTAAATGAGCTGGCTTTTTCCTTCACTGCTCTAACAAGTATACACACCTGGTTAAAATATTGCATTAACTGTTCCTGACGAGCCTAATTTCAAGTTTCTGAATGACAACGCATTTTAGTTCAAAAGCTGACATTTTATAAAACACTTTTAAATCAATAATGCTGCAAAACAAGGTCAACTAGTCAAATTTGTGTCCCTCAGATGTTAACTAGAAAGACTCACTAATAAACCATTTTGCCTAATTTTGGCCTTACTAGATAAGTAGAGAAACACCAACGGCTCACTGAGCAGTTACTGTTTTATTTAATTTTTTTTACTATATGACTGCAGAAATAGATGTTTAACCTAGAAAGGTCACTCTTCCTGCAGCAGCTGTTTTTATTTAGGCTTCACTGTAAAGTTTTTTCAAGCAGAGACAAACAAATATCTGATGGCTTAAATCATAATATGAGCAGAGTTCAGAGAAATTCAATCAGGAGCACCAGTGACACTGCACTGAGGAGTAAATACACAAATGGCTTGCCGTATCCTCTTATGTACCTCATGCATCAGACTTTCCTGGTTTTCTCGGTGAAGAATGTGTGTGAGTCCCAGCTCCACGCTCCTCTGCACCCGCTGAACTCTGCCTCTGTCCTCCAGACTCGGGCGGTCTGCACACAGATTTATTTTTTAGGTGTAGGCAGGTGTGTGCAGTTGTTTCCGTCAATGCAAAACAAGATTTGGTGCTTAAATAAATTCATGATTTAATCAAGTTGTTTTTTCCCGCAACAGTTAGCAGCATGGCTTCAGGGGCTGGAGTCATTTATGTTTGAACCTGTTATTGGTTGGGGCATTTATTTGTGGGTTTTCGGTATTTCACCCCGCGCATCTGTCTGTTTCCTCCTACACTGGAAATAATCCCATGTTGGTTTTAGTGGTGGTGATGGGCTTCAGTTCTGCGTGAGTCTAGATTTACCTTTGAGAGGGAAACTCGAGCGCTGCACCGTTAAAATGAAATAATACAAGTGAGCTCTTAACTAACTTTGGCACGTTTGCTTTTGACTTAAATGTTGATTATTTTGCACCCTTTAAGTGTTAAAATATTTTTACTTTTCGTCAAAGAAAGCTTTATCAACATTTTTTTGGGAGGGGGGTTTCACTGGGTTTTGGGTTTTAGTGCCAGAAAACAAATCTGCAAAAGACCTCGAATAAAAAAAAAACCTAAAATTCACCCTTAATGGCGTTTCCAAAGGTGTGGCTCACTGAAAAAACCTTTTTAATGATTATTTCTTTTTCTAACGGGTCACTCTGAGTGTTTCATGCAGGCTGAACATGAAAATAGTCTCCTACACCTATCTCCTGCATTAGCTTCTGACAGAAAACAGACGGTGAAACTCTACGATTAGAAAAGCCTGACAGATCTATGTCACCCTGTCACTAACATTCATGGACTCACCCATATAGACTCATGACGGGGAAGGCTGCTGTTGGTTTAGCGTCCAGGAAACAGCAGAGAACGTTTCAGCTGGTAGAAGCTAATCGTTAGCATTAGCGACTCCACCACACAGCAGAACTCCTCCATGGTTATGTTATTTGTGGAGATAAAACATCAACGTTGCAGACCAGAGTCAGTGGAGTCGTGTTGCTGTTAGCCAATCAGAGGAGAGATGTCCGAATATCAGGAAGTAAGACTCCAGATCCTGCCATGTTTAGCTTAAAGAGCAAGTCACCCCCTACCAGAGTCTTACCCCTGCTTTCCACCGGAGCCGGCAGCAGCACGTTACTGCAGCAGCACGTCTTGCTCGCGTAAGCTGCTGCTTGGTCCTTCCCACGAGACGGGAAGCAGCAGGGGAGCAGCTGTCACCGACCGAGCACGAAGTCACACGAGTGACTTCGTCAGTAAACACAACAACAAGCAGGAGAAAATCACAACATGGCTCCAAAAGGTTTGTGTTTTATGTTCTGTCCGTTTTATAATCGCCAATACGGACCTGAAAAACAAAGGAGACCGCTAGCTAGCTGATAACTTCTCACGGGGCCGCACAGTTAGCAATTTTTTTTAAAAGTAAAACAACCGGAAGGCAGTACGTTTCTTTATTCTGAAAATCTCGCGAGCCTCTCTCCATTTCCGCGTCCGATTTCCTGTCTTTCCTTCCCCAAAAATGTCGAACTTGACCCGTTTCAGAGGCGTCGCGCGTAGAAAATAGAACCGGCGCGTAAAGGTTCTGTTGACCACAGCGGTTCCTACTAGCAGCTATGACGTGCTGCTGCAGTAACGTGCTGCTGACGGCTCCCGTGGAAAGCAGGGGTAACTCCACTCCCACTTCATGTTAGAGAAAATGCAACAAATGCTGTTGCCTGGCAGACCGAGAGGGCGGAGTCGCTAACACACACACACACAGGCTCACAACGACGTTTTGACATCATAATGCACCAGCTAATGTCATTGTGTACCTCTTAGCCAATAGCGATGGCAGATTTAAAATCAAATACAGTGCAGAGTTTTTACCTGACGGCACAACACTGACAGTTTTAGGCAGAATATTTAAATTTTTATTAAGCTGCACTAAAGTGCCAAATTATTGACTACACGTGTCTGCAGCACGATTAGACACTCATTTAGATAGTTTATCAGCAAAAACAAGTTAATTTGGGGGTGACTTGCTCTTTAACTCTGATCTAGCATTCTGCTAGTTCCTGAAACTGGTCCACTGGGACATTTTCCCCCCGAGATAACGACTAAGTAGGTATTCATTCCCACTAGAGACAACTGCTGATGCATTGATTAAACGAGTGTTCCACACCAAAACATAGGCGTGTTGTCTCTGAATCACTTTGTAATAAATGGTGAGAGCCAAACAAGTCTGCTTGGAGGATGTTAAACGAAGCATGAGGTGTTTTTTATTCCCATTTTTGACCAGTGGAGGAAAGTTGGACTGGATGATCTGGACCTACTCCGTTTTGCTTCCAAGCACAAATATGCAGCGAGTAAAAGAAAAAACCTGAAATCTCACTGAATGACTACTGGTTGGCAAACGGACTAGTTTTTGTGTGGAAAACTATAAACATATCCGGGTAAAAGTGAGCTGTGCATCGTACGTCTTAACTATGTGAAAATCTAAAAATAAAAATTTGAACTTGCATTAGTAAATTTAAAGAGCAAGTCACCCCCTACCAGAGTATTACTCCGCCCCCACTTCCTGTTTGAAAAACGTAACAAATGCTGTTGCCTGGCAGACCGAGAGGGCGGAGCCGCTAACAAATACACACATACAGGCTCACAACGACATTGTGACATCATTTGGTACCAGCTAACGTTCTAGGGTACCTCTTAGCCAATAGCGATGGCAGATTTAAATTCAAATGCAGTGCAGAGTTTTTACCTGACGACGGCACAACACTGACAGTTTTAGGCAGAACATTAACATTTTAACTAAAATGCACTAAAGTGCAAAACTACTGACTACACGTGTCTGCAGCACGATTAGACACACATTTATATAGTTTATCAGGAAAAAAGGTTGACTGGGGGTGACTTGCTCTTTAAACATTTCTTCCATTTTTCACTGGTTTAGAAAATAAAAGCCCTGAACTGAAACATGATAATGAGGCGGGCTGAACCCATCTCACCTGCGTTGATCAGCACCAGAGCACTGAAGAGGGCGATCTGCTGCTCTGTGAGCTGTAGAGCACACATACCCCGAGCAAAGTCGAACAACGCCGTGATTAAATCACCGCACACTTGGAGAAAAGACACCACAAAGCTCGGATAAGTCACCAGGAACACGTGCTCCAGCCATTTCACACGTTTAGGGAAGTTTTACCCAGAGACTCGAAAACTTCTGTTCCAGCAAATTTCCCATCAAAGAACACGGTGTTGTTCTCTGTGTTAAAGAAACGACACATCCGGACCAGAACCACCTCCATCGAGCCTATGAGGGCAACAAATCCATTAGTAAACCCTTTTTTATTATTATTCTTGTTTTGGAGGAGAGCCAAGGCTCGCCTGTCTTCAGGAGGGTGATCTGGTCGTTCTGGCTGAGCAAACGGAAACCTGGGATGTGTTTTGCAAACTCCACCACATACTGCACAGCATCAGTGAGACGAATGGAGCAGTGCTGCCACATCTCATCCGCCGTCTAGGAAAAAGAAAGACAGGGAGAAGATGTTTTTTCTTTCTGCAGCAGGTTTAAATGATCTGAGACTTTAAAATAATCCCACTCACACCTCTTTATATTCAAAAACTACTGCGATCAAAGACAGAGGAGGAGGGGGAAGTGGTGATAAGACAGTTTTCTGTTTGACTCATCAACCAAACGCTATGAGAAACAGCTAGTTTTCTGTTTGTCTCAGTCACACAAGAGGAAGGGGAGATCTGGTTGGCGGTACTTTGCTCTGGTAGGCCTGGATCTCCTCCCTGGTGAACAGCTTCCATCTGAGGGCTTGCAACTCCTCCAGTCTGTACTGGGTGGTCTCTCTGTGGGAGCGCACAATGCTGGCACACAGGTCATCTGAAAACACGCCAACGCAGATGTTACCGTGAAACATGGCGTTAATTTCGGCCCACTCCTCATGGGTTCTCACCTATGCTTCTGGGGGAATAAGGATAGAGGCTGTACAGATCATCGAGAGAGTTGTAGGGATGAATCGCCACGAGATCGGGGGATTGTTGCCGGGAGTCAAATCCTGATAGAAAGAAAAGGGGAAATCATAAAATGAAGGGAAAATAAAATGAGAGAAGTGGGAAAAGAGACTCCCACACGATGAGTGCCTCGCCTCTTATGTCAGAGTGCCCACTGCTGTCCCCCCTCCCCTGGGATCTGGATGTAGGGGTCCCACCGGAGCTTCTGTAAATCATCCCAGAGATCTGAGTGTCATTGGGAGAGCACACCAGGTAGGGGTGAACGTCAGCGGCGTAGGACATCAGTTCTGAGTTTCCGCCGAAGGTGTAGGCTGTGGCCATGGGCTGGAGAAGCGGAGGTGAGCGGTCCTGATGGGTTTTGGCGGGGTAGGACAGCGCCAGCTGGGCGTTTCCCTGGAGCTGCTGCTGTTGCTGCTGCTGCTGTCGGTGCCACTCAACTTCAGCTATCAGGGAGTCCCGCTGGCGCTTGGACATCCGCCCAAACTTCACAGCTGGACGGGATAACAGAAAAGGGAATAAACAAAAATGCTGCAAGTGACCAACAAAGTGGATTTGTGAGGCGGTGGCGTGGCTCACCATCCCTGCTCATGCCCTGGGCCAAGCACTTCTGCAGGCGGCAGTGCTGGCAGCGGTTGCGGCTGGCGCGGTCGATCTGGCAGTTACTTTGTCTGGAGCAGGAGTAGGACACGGTGGGTAGCTGGCTGCGCCGGAAAAATCCCTGAAGGAGGAGTTAGTGAGGGGAAACAGGAGCAGGGTTACTGGATCAGAAACAGTGAGTTACAAAAATGTGTTTTATTAAGTGAGTCTCCATGTACACGTTTTAATCAGTAATGTCTAACCTGTTGCAGGTAGCTCTTTGAAAGACCTCAATTTGACGAAACAGAGATGATTTTTGACCAGGTAAACGAGCTAACCGCTTATCCAAGCTATAAGAGCTAACTTGCAGCTATCTTAAAACAACTAAAATCTCAAACATTTCATACTGATTCATGCTAATTTTACTTTTTACACCTTTTGAATTTTGCCTTCCACAGGTTTTTTGAGCAGAACAGCTAAATGCTTCAGAGTGGCATGACTAGCCATGCTGCTGATTTCCTCCTCAAATAACAGAAAATAATAGACAGATAATTCAATTTTAAGATAATGACACCATACGCCAAATCATCAACGCTAACTCATCTACACAAACTCATCTACGCTAACTCATCTATGCTAACTCAAGATGCTAATTCATCTATGCTAACTCACGATGCTAACTCATTTATGCTAATTAATGTACGCTAACTCATCTATGCTAATTTATCTACGCTAACTCATCTACACAAACTCATCTATGCTAACTCATCTACACAAACTCATCAACACTAACTCATCTACACAAACTCATCTACACTAACTGAAGATTATTATTCATCTATGCTAACTCATGATGCTAACTCATCTATGCTAATTAATGTAAGCTAACTCATCTATGCTAATTTATCTACGCTAACTCATCTATGCCATCTCATCTACACAAACTCATCTATGCTAACTCATCTATGCTAATTAATTGTACGCTAACTCATCTATGCTAACTCAAGATGTTAACTCATCTATGCTAACTCACGACGCTAACTCATCTATGCTAATTAATGTACGCTGACTCATCTATGGTAATTCATCTACGCCAACTCATCTATGCTAACTCATTTATGCTAACTCAACTATGCTAACTCATCTATGCTAACTCATCTATGCTACTTTATCTACACTAACTCATCTATGCTAACTCATGATGCCAACTCGTCTATGCTAACTCATCTATGCTAACACATCTATGCTAACTCATCTACGCTAACGCATCTATGCTAACTTATCTATGCTAACTCATCTATGTTAACTCATCTTAGACCTGAAGGGTTGACTCTCAGTGCCAAGTTGCAGCTCTAAGAGACATCAGTGGCAATCCGGTGATTGATACTATAATTACTAAACATTAGTATAGGCTAAGCTAAGTCACAGACGTTATCTTACGCTAACTTAAGCTAACTCATAATGCCAGGTTGAGCTAAACATCTGTTTCTATACACTGAAAGGTAATTATGTTGAAGTCTGGTATTTTAACAATGATACAAAAAAACCTACTAAATGAAAATGTTAATCTACCATAAAATGATTAAGAAAACTGCTCATCTAGTGCATAAAAGTAAATAATTCTGTTCAACTTGAGAGTCGGAATAAAATTTATTTTATTGGGAAATAATAATTTAAAAAAATCATCAAGAGAAATGCAGTTCATTACCAACAAAAATACAATCAAAACAAGAGAAACCAAAATACCTACATTTTTTTTTCATGAATGTGGAAATTGATTTGTCAGTATGCAAGCCAATTCCTGCCACTTCGATAAACCTAATAAAAACGAGATAGTGTTTTATTATTATGACTTAGCCATCACATAATTAACTGTCTCAAACTATTTCATAATTATGAGAAAGGTTAATATGAGATTTATTTTTTTATCAGAGAGGCGAGAATGGGCTTCCATAGTGGTACTTTGAAATAAAGCATTAAAAAACTCTCCAATACATCATGGACACGTGATTGACTTTACACCACCTGCAGTGAGCCTCACCTTACAACCCTCACATGTGATGACTCCATAATGCACTCCAGAAGACTTGTCACCACAAATCTTGCATGGGATCACTTCGATCTGAGCTGAATGGATGGAGAAATAAAAAAAGCTGCTGAAAAATCCACCATAAGCTTCTTTACTTCACACAGACCACACCGAGTCAGAAACATGCAAAAACACAAAGTTTAGGTTTGCAGAAGTTATGCAGCCCAACCGTAATTTCAGATGAATGGATGATTCTGAATATCAAAAAAAAAAAAAAATCCTTATTTTTTAAGTAAAATCTCTGCCAGCGTGCCCCAGGGTTGCCGTAGCTAGTGTGTAGCTAATCCGCTCTAGAGTTTGAATACATGTGTGAATGACTGGTGGGATGTAAAGCACCTTGGGGGGTTCTGTAACTTTAGAGAGTGCAATACAATACAGATCAACCAATTCAATGAAGATTAGTAAAATATGTGGAAGAACCATCCAATAAATGTACAAAATCAAACTGAGAGAAAATCACATCTTGCCAGATTAAATGACTAGATTTTTATTCCCTGTTCATTATTTATAAATCTGTAAAGGTGTTTCAAGGCAGTTCTAGTCTTTAACATTCTTAGATGTCAACGTTGCAGCATAAATACTGCAGCGTTCTTATAGGCCAAGTTCACTTCAACACATATGCAGTGGTTTCTGGTATAAATAAATGCCTTGTGAGGGGATTTGTGTGGAGAATGTTCTGGATCTTCTATTTCAGGAACTAGAAGTGAGCCAGAGCAACGGGGTAGGACCTGGCTGCAGACGTCAACTCGCGTGTCACCGGTGTCGGTACAGGATCGGCTCGGGGTCCTTCGACTGCCGATGACGTCAAAAGTAGTTGATTGGCTGAACATGAAGCTTACGGAAGTGACGTCATCACGTTATGATTTTGATTGGTCAGAACAAACTTGCGGTCGTAGTCATAGCGGTTGTAGTCCTGTAGTCCAAAAAGCAACACTTTTTGGAGAAAACATGTTTGAATTTCTAAAGGAAATGTAAAATATAAGCAAATGAGAAACGGTGACCCTCAGAAACTCTTGATGTTGATGAAATGGGGCAAAATAAAATATAAGAACTTTATTGAAAGACACCAAGCAACATTTGAGTCAAAGAATGTATTTAGATAGCAACTAAGGAAATATACAGACGAAATCCACATTAATACAAACACATGTGGCTTCACATATAAGAACTGTTCTATTGTTTGTCAGTCCGATGTTGGTTTTATGCAGTTTCACATTCTTTACAAAACAAAGATAATATGGTGTTTTATTAACAAATTACAATTATAAAGAAAACATTTAGGTGTTAACAAACAAGAATTTATTAACAAAACTGCTGATGTCTTTCCAAAACGTGTGTGTGAAAGCCGAGTAGATGTGCAGTGATGTGACGTCCTCGGCAGTCGAAGGACCCCGAGCCGATCCCGCACCGACACGGAAAGAACTTTCGAACAAGAACATGATGGCGTGTCTTTTACCGGAAAATCGACGAGCGAAAGACCTCGGCCGGAAGCCGGTCTATTTTGGCGGCCACTACATTGTTTTTGTGGTTTTGTTTCAACCATTCTCGGTGGGTTTCAAAGAGGAAAGGTAAGGATGAAATTAACTAACGTTTGTAACCGTTCTTAGTTCTTAAATGTAGGCACTGTAGCATTTGAAGCTTTACTAGAGAATTATTGCAAAGGCACCGTGTTTCATAGCTAATCGTATCAATATTAACACGCAGTATTAAAACTAATGCAAGGAGTTCACAAGCTAACACAAAAGCTACATCAACAAAGAAATCAGCAATTGTAGCTTAGCTTTAAATTAGCTATTTGATTTTTCTGGTCTCCCTGTTTGTTAAACAGTTAAAGTAATAATATTAACTTTATATATGATTGAGATATGATATAAAGACCACAATTTCTAATACTGACTTGACTGAAACGTTATTAATACCATTTTTTTAATTAAAAAGCTTAGATTTTCAGAAATTTGTAAGTGATTTCAATCACTAGTTTTCATACGAGCCTGAAGTTAGCTTCCAATTCCAGCTTGGCTAAAGGGCTAATACACCCAAATTTTCTCTACTCTGACCATTTTTAATCTGCTCTAGCTCAAAAATTACAACACATACACTCTTCAAACCTGTTCCAGATTATTCCAGGCTCGTAGCAGAATGCATAAAACATAGTTTGAGATTTGTGAAACCTTTCTCTGATTTGTGAAACTTCAAAAAAGACAGATTTATGAATTTATTTTTCAGCATCTGGCCCACACTGGAACTGGTCCTGTGCACCCAAAAATTATTTTTTTTTCTGGACAAGCTCCAGATATACACAACCTGATATGTTTAAGTACATATCGAAGAGAAAAACGACACAGTATGGTTTTTCTTGTCAAATCCAAACTACTTCCGGCAAAGGAATATGGCCGGCTAAATCCAGATAAAGGCAACGCATTGAGGAGTACTTTAAGAACAATGACCTGCAGAACATGTGGAGGGGACTGAGAACCATGGCAGACTACAGGAGCGCCAGCCAGCAGATCAGAGAGGATTCTTCTCTTCGTGACACCCTGAACAGCTTCTTCTCCAGATTTGACACCATTAGTGACAGAGTTGCTTCTGCTCCCATTAAACTGGAGGAGCACAAGTACTGACTTGTACTGAGACACCGCCGGAAAAACCATACATCCCATCTACAAAGACACACTGGATGGCAGAATTACATGTGACGCCACTTGACTGTTAACAGATGTAGTGGTGAAGTGGTTATGGAGTCAGATTAGCATGCAGTTTTGTGCAGGTTTGCCTCCCAGCAGCGGCATAAACTTTTTTCTTCCTTTCTAGCTACACTTGCCAGTACTATGTTTACAACCATTTATTGGTATACCGTTTAAAATATAATGACTAATGTGTTTTTTTATTTGTTTTTTTTTGTTTATTTAGCCAGTGTGAGTCTATTCATGAGCAGAGTTTCAACTAAAATGCTGTTTAGGAACGACCAAATTCAAAGAACTTTTAGAGACATAAATATTTTGCAGAAAATAAACATTACAACTAAAATATAAACAAATTAAATGTTTCAGCTGGCTAAACAGATTGCTGCCGACCCCACCGAGAGTCGAACCAGCATCAGCTGAGGGGAAAACAAAACTTAAAGAGCAAATTGCAGGTAAAAATTTTTTTTCTAATTCACATAAAATGCTGTCCAAAAAATCCTATTTGAAATGTTTATTGTGGATATTTAATTTTAAAATACATAACAGCAGAGTTTTCTAGTAAAAAGTGTCCTTTCCCAGCAAAGCTTCTAAAAACCCTCTTTTTTTCTAAATGTGAACCTCTGACGTAACCAAAGGGAGTCAGAAGCTCGGCTGCCTCAGCTCAGTGTGGAGAGTGGCTGGTTTTAGGGTAGAGAGGTCATGTGACCCAGTCAGTGTGTGTTTACTGGTGTTGGGTTGTGTTAATGTTGGTAAACTAGTGTGTGTGAAGGCTGTACCAACTCCAGCATGTCTGGACATCGAGTCCACGGGTTTCCAGACAAGAGAATCAGCGCCTCTATCTCCGTGCCTGAGGGCGTTTCTGCAGCTGAAAGGCGGACTTCTGTAGCCCGCATCGGTCGGTACCGGGACTGGGCTCTGGAGACACGAGGCGGGGTATAAAAAATGAAATGTGGATTTCTGGAACTCTGATCACCGTCGCGCGGCTCAGCGGGCCAGTTGGTTCCCGGGTGGGAACCGGATCAGAACCGCCGCCCGGACAACCAGGAGAGGATCATGTGCAGCTTTTAAAAATACCAAATGGACTGGCTTGCTGGTGTTTGGGTCGGATCCAGCTCACAGAAACCCGCATGAGCTCCAGAACTGGAAGCTCTCTCTAAGAGCTAAACTACGTTAGGTGAACGGATATTAACGAGTATGAGATCGCTGACAGACGCTCATTAGTATTAATATTATATTAACTGACCGACACTATTTTAATTGTCTGGTACACGATAGTAACCTGTACTATATTGTGATGTTAGCACACGAGTTTAAGCTAGCATCGTTTACTCCCCCGCTGCTTCTCCTCTATCTCTGCTTTGGCCGATGGTTTCTCCCTCTGGTTGGTCTCTGCTCTCTGGGGCGAGCAGCAAACTCATAACTTTATGGTTCTGGTCCATCAGAAGTAGAATTATAAACATTTAAAGTTTCCTCTGTGTCAGCGCCGCATTAGAATCCATATTTTTCTCTGGATTAAGCTAACAGGACTCCCTCAGATGAAGTCACTTGGTTTGGCAAAAAATAAACTTTCTCACAAAAATGACTCTAAAAGCCTAAATAATTCATGTATTTGTAAAAAAAACTTTTAAAACGAGTTTCTATTATGTTTATCTAAACATTGCTTCATGGGAGTCTCTAACCTGCAATTTGCTCTTTAAGTCAGACGATCGTGCCACTGGACCACCAGAGCCCATACAGCAACGAGCCTTGAATGCTGTTGTAGGCTGCTTTTGTTGGAGCGGCTGTGGGCAGATAGTTGCTAAAAGAAACCTTTTCGTTTCAGGACATATTAAGGCTTTGTCGTGTAGCAAGTTATATTCATCTTGTTTAATTGGAGCATAGAACATAGCATTAACAGTTGTAAACTAGTAACAGCCGTAATTCGTGTGGGTCAGGTTAGTTTGCGATAAAGTTAAAAAAACAAAAACAGAAGAAGTCAGTGGGCTAGGCTGAGCTTGTGTGAATGGGCGGGGCTGACTCTGGTGCAGCTCCGCCTTTGTAGTTCTGCAGCGAGCACCCTCTTGGATTTCCTGATACTTGGACATATTTCCTCTGATGGGCTAACAGCAATGCAACTCTCTACCGTTGCTCTGCAACGTTGATGTTTTATCTCCACAGTGGAGTTGCTAATGCTAACGGTTAGCTTCTACTAGCCAAGAAATGCTCTGCTCTCTCCTGGATGCTAAATCAACAACAGCGTTTCCTGGTTGCGAGCCAAGACGGTTGAGTCCATGAATGCTAATTTTCAGTGTGACGTAGATCTGTCAGGTTTCTCTAATCCGAGCGTTTCCCCATCTGTTTTCTGTCAGCGGCAAATGGAGGTAGAAGGCTATTTTCACGTTCAGCCTGCTTGGTAAACTGAATGATGATCGTATTTTAAAAATAACAAGTAAAACAGTTCCTCAGTGAACTTGCAAAAGGTCTAAGAGACTTTTCATGTATTAAAAGTTTGGAACAATGCTAATTTAAAGGAAAGTATTTCTTCCTGGAAGATCAACAGCATTGCTTTTATGCATATTTTTAAATCTCGTTTAAAGACCCACTTTTACACTTTGGCTTTTAGACAGTGACTCGTTTTAGTGTTTTATTGTGTCATTGTTTTAATGTGTTCTTATTATTCATGTTTTCTCTGCTTTTAATTGAGATTTTTATCCTTTGTTTTAGCTCCTTGTAATGGTTGTGTTTTGTTTTAGCCTGTGCAGCACTTTGGGCAGCTCCCATGCTGCATTTTAAATGTGCTATATAAATAAACTATGCTATGCTATGCTATGCTATCCTTCTGTAGCATAATCGTATCCACCCTGTTTCTGTCAAATATCAGACCTGGCACCGTGTCACACACGACTGTCTCCCACACGCTCAGAAACAAGCTCCACAGTGAGAACCGATGCTGTACTTCCCCTTTAACATCAAACAGTGCTCGTGCGACCATAGAAAACAAAGGTAGTTTCCTCTTGACTTAATAATTACAAAGAGAATAGCAGCAGAGGTAATAGGAGGAGAGGGCCGTCTGAGGACGTGGAATATTTGCAAATGGAGAAAGGTAATGAGTACGGAGGTGTCAACCTCAAAGTCCTTTCAAGTGGTTGACTGGCTTCTGTCTCACTCTGACTGTCCCTCTTTCATGTCACTTCTTAACTTTGTGATCCTTCTCTATCTCGCTCAAAAAGGACACAACTGCCAGTAATGCACTCTTCTTCCCTCATCACTGCCAGTAATGGCCCCCTCCCTCCCCTCTCACCTCCCCCCTTTTGCCCCTGATCTCTCTAGTCTCTCACACCCGTAAGTCTCCTTCTTGGTGCGGATCTTGGTCACAGACAAACTCACGAAACCAGCAGAAAGCTGCGCTCATGTTATGCTAATAAAGCCCTGGAAGGATGCAGCGCTGCAGCCAGCGAGAATGATCTCTTATCTCCTCACCTCAGCTTCTCTCTTCCTTCCACCCGTGCACCGAATCTCTTCACCGTCCGTGTGTCTGCTGCAGCTCAGATTCACAAGTATTTAGTGTTTCCGTGCATAACTGTGTCAATTCTCATTGCGTCTGCGAGTGTGTGTTAGTGTGTCAGTGTGTGCCCTCTTTATCAGACTGCCACTGGGATCACCCGAAGTCGAGGACTGAGATTGAACAGCAACCAGAGCAGAAGCTTGTGAAAAACCAGGAAGCTAAGCTGACTGGTTGGCATTTACAGCAATCCCAGCAGCTGAACAGGACGCAGGGGCTGAAAGTGAGTTGAGCTCGTCAGAGACGCACGATACGCGGAGAACATCGGTGGTCTCTGCTTTCTCTTTCTCTCTCCATTTTTGATATTTCAGTTCTGATTGTCAACCTCAAACAACAGGAAATCCACTGTGACCCACAACCTTTCACAGCTCACGCACACAATCGCACACCTAGAAAACACTCAGCACACACACAGCACTGTTGCCTCACCTTCTTTCCACTAACCTGAAACGATTCTCAGAGTTTAAATATTAAAAAATGAATAAATCCTCTTAGGCAACCAAGTCTGCAGGTGTGAACATGTGAGCAGAAGCAGTTTGGAGCTTTTCACACTCGCTGTGTTATCTGCAGCCACAGGCCCATCCAATCAAACCCCGCATCTCCTGATATGCGCACACACACCCGTCTGTGACAGATTGGTAGATAAATATATTTTTATCTCTATTGTTGTCTTTTTTGGGTAACCATCGAAAGAGCGATTGTGTCTCGGCGAAGCTGAACATGCAGGTTTGAGAAAACTTCACAGGTTTCTAAAACGGCTTTGGATGATGTTTAAAATGCAAATAAATGTTTTTAATTAATCAAACAAAAGCAAGAAAACACAAATGAACAATTGTAGATAATATGAAAGTGTGTTAAAATGTGAAATCCTTTCAAAATAAAGTTTTTATCTGATGGCAGAGAAGATAAATAGCGTTCTGTTTACCACATCATGTATTTTTCCCTTTTTTTTGCCACAATCAATATTTTAGAGCTAATTTGAGACATTATTAGACATTAAAGGAGCTCCACGAATGCTTTTGTGAATCATCAGATATTATTTTGGCACCTGGACATTTATGAATCATCAGGACTAGGACAGACGATACTCTGGAAGTATCTGGTGTGCATCAAACTTGGGGTAGACTGATATTTTGGGCCGATATTGGACATTTTTTATACATCAACATCGGCCGATATACCTCCATAGCAAAGCCAATTTAAAGTCAGGCCCATCCAGGCACAGCTGCAGGATTAAGTATATTTTAAAGTCCCTGAATAACATCTGCTTTAATAAATGCTCTAAAAATAATTTCCAGCTAAAATTTCTTTTTATTTACCAGTTTTTAATATTTAATACCGAATAGTTTGAATTACTTTAGTTAGATGCCTGATTTTAATATGAGCCGGGCATAAAATTAAGATTTAACAGCAGGTTAAATTCTGCGTTCAAAAACTGATTCAGCTTCTGTTGTTATCTGACATTTCAGCATGAGAATAAGGTGGAAAACGTGTGGATGTCAGAAAATGAAAATCAGCAGCACACATTGGCCATCAGCTGACCATGACCTTTGCATGTCGGCATTGGTATTGGCAAAAGAAAAACCAATATCGATCGACCTCTGCATGAAACTATTCAGGTCAGAGAACACAACAAAACCAGCTCAGTGGCCACCCTGGGACTGGGAGATTGGAGTTCAAATCCCAGTCGGGTCATACCAAAGTCTTTAAAAATGAGACCCAATGTCTCCCCGCTGGACACTCAACATTAAGTGGTTGGATTGGGGGGTTAAACCACCAAATGGTTCCAGAGCGTGGCCGTGTTTTCAGGTCACCGCTCCCCCAGGAGATGGGTCACCGCTCCCCGAGGAACAATGTACTGCCTGATTTCAACAGACCTGCTAACATCACTTGTGTTCATGGATGTCAGAAAGACTACCCAACTGCAGATGTTACCATTGAAGTAGAAGGCCAAGCCTTCATGTTAACTGTTGGGGTTATGAACCAGTTGACATATGATGTAGTTCTTGGGGAAGATCTGCCAATCTTAGACAGCTTGGTACTCAAAAGCCCTGGGTTATCATGTGCAGTCATCACTCGATCTATGAAGAAGGGTTTAGAACCACTGCCAGATGCAGAGGATGATTTGTGTGAAGGTGGGAGAAAAATCAGGAAAACAAAACGACAACGTAGATGAGAGAAAAACAAGTACAAGTGTGGACTAAAACCAGCGGAACCTGCTTTGCCAATGACTCCACCTATTGATCTTCAGTGGCAAGTCCCCAAAAACTTTAAAGAGAGCCAAGACAATGATCCTTCTTTAAAACCTCTCTTTAAAAAAGCACAGGAAGTAGATGGAGAAAATGCTGTGGAAGTCAAAAGTTTAAATGGAGAACTTTTATTATAAAAGGTAAACTTTTGTATCTTGCAGATATTGAAGAACCCAGACTGGTGGTACCAAAAGATTACAGATCGTTAATCTTGCATTTGGGTCACACGGTACCGTGGTCAGGGCATCTAGGACAGGCAAAGACTTACAACCATATTGCTCAGCGATTCTATTGGCCAGGAATGTACAAAGATGTTGTTGACTATTGCAAAACCTGTCATGACTGTCAGCTAGTTGCCCCCACCAAGGTGTCAGACAGAGCCCAATTACAAAGTTTGCCAGTTATGGATGTACCTTATAAGAGAATAGCCATGGACATCATAGGTCCATTACCCAAGAGCAGTAGTGGGCATAAATATGCTTTAGTCATTTGTGATTATGCAACTAGATATCCAGACGTCTACCCATTACGTTCCCTTCAGGTCAAACATATTGTCCGGTGTTTGGTAGATCTTTTCTCCAGAGCTGGCATCCCAGAGGAGATCCTAACTGATCAAGGTACTAGTTTCATGTCATATCTGATTAAAACTCTGTATAACCAACTGGGTGTAAAGGGTATTCAAACATCTCCATACCATCCAGAAACAGTTTAGTGGAGCGATTTAATGGTACACTGAAGCAAATGTTAAGAAAGTTTATTGATGACACTGGTAAAAACTGGGATAAATGGCTGCCTTTTCTTTTGTTTGCCTATGGAGAAGTACCGCAGGCTTCAACTGGTTTTTCTCCGTTTGAACTCCTCTATGGAAGACAGGTTAGAGGCCCTTTGGACAGGCTGAAGGAGAGCTGGAGGGCAGGAGTGGTACAGGCATCCACTGAAGTGGCTTCTCCATGTTAAGAAAGCAATACATTTTTTCTTTACTGTTAAAGATGGTGATTATATTGTTAGTTTTTTGTCAGACTTGAAATGTCTGTTACCCTCAGGGCGTGTCCTCTCTGGCAGCCATCTTGAAGCAGCTAAAGGGGGAACCTGCCTCAAATGCAGCCTTTTTAAAGAAAACATTTGAACATTATTGGAGGAACTCAGAGAAATGCCTAGAACAAATGATGTGTAAACTGATTGTGGTTTAAATGTATATTTCATTGTTGAGATAGTTATATGAAACCCTTTAATGTGCTTTTCTCCTGTGAAAAGCTGAGGTGATTGGCCAATCTTAATTGGAGGCGGGGTCTTAAGGGTGTGTATATAAGTAGGTGGACTGCTGGGTGTGGGGGGAAAAGTCTGAGAGAGAATCTGTGAACCTGACAGACTCAGGAACTGGAAGAGGCACTGAGTTTGACTTATCAACCAAGAAGCATGATGAGGCCTTTTTCCTCACCACACTTCACAGTGTAACACATCTATGATTGCATCCAGTCAGGTTTTCGTAGAGCTCATTCTACTGAAACAGCTCTTCTTATGGTCTCTAATGACCTTCTGACTCACAGTGATGCAGGGGACTGTTCTGTTCTGGTCCTGCTGGACCTGACTGCAGCCTTTGACACTGTTGACCATCACCTGCTACTGGAGAGGCTGAGAGACTGGGTAGGCCTATCAGGATCTGCTCTGGAGTGGTTCTCCTCTTATCTCTCTGAGCGCTCCTTTTCTGTGGCCGTCTCCAAGTTTAGGTCCTCCACCACCTCTCTTACCCATGGTGTCCCACAAGGTTCTGTGCTGGGGCCTCTGCTCTTCCTCCTCTATCTGCTTCCTCTTCAGCACATCCTGAGCTCCTTCAAAGGAATCTCCTACCATCTTTATGCAGATGACATCCAACTGTACATCTCCTTTAAGCCCCATGAGATGTCTAAGCTGCAGCTGTTACACACCTGCTTAGACTCTATCAAAGCCTGGATGGTGGGAGCTTTCTTCAGCTGAATGAAGATAAGACTGAGATCCTCATCTGTGCCCCAGACAAGCTGGTTCCCAAAGTCAGAGACTCTCTTGGTCAGCTTGCTTCCCACACCAAACCTTCTGTCAGGAATCTTGGCGTGACCTTTGACCCAGCTCTCACCCTGGATTCTCATGTCAGTTCTCTTGTTGGCTCTTCCTTCTTCCATCTCAGGAACGTTGCTAAGCTGAGTCCCATTCTGTCCCGCTCTGAACTTGAGACAGTTCTCCACACCTTCATCTCCTCACGCTTAGACTACTGTAACTCTCTTTTCACGTGTCTGAGCAGAACCTCCCTGAACCGTCTACAGGTGGTTCAGAACGCCTGTGCTCGGCTTCTGACCAAGTCCTCCAAACACACCCACATCACCCCGCTTCTCCTCCAGCTTCACTGGCTGCCAGTCAACTTCAGGGTTCATTTCTAGATCCTGGTTCTGGTCTATAGGGCCTTACATGGACAAGCACCACCTTACATTGGTGATCTTCTTAGTCCCTACACCCCCAGCAGGTCCCTGAGGTCCAGTGATCAAAGCCTACTGGTTGTGCAGCACCAGGCTAAAGGTCAAAGGTGACAGATCATCTGCTACTGTGGCCCCCAGACTCTGGACCTCTCTCCCCTGAGCCTGAGATCAGTGGACTCAGTGGTCTCCTTTAAAAAGCAGCTGAAGACTCACTTGTTCAAGCTGGCTTTTGTATGACCTTCTTCACCTCTCTCTCTTTATTCTGCTCTCCCCACCTATTCCACCTTCCTCAGGATCCACTGATTTCCCTCTTTCCTGTTCACTCTCTCTCTTTCTTAACATTTTTTAAATCCCAATTGTCTATTTTTGCTCATTTTAAATATATTTTTAAACATTTTCTAAATCATTTTTTATATTTTTACATTTTTGTTTTTGTGAAGCGCCTCGTGATTTTTATCTTGAGAGGCGCTTTAGAAATGACATTTTCTTCTTCTTCAGGGAGAATAAACTGATTTTCACATCATTTGAGCATCAAAAGACTATCGTTTTGCCTGCAGGGGCAGAACTACTGGGGGGAAGACCGCCCCCAGCTGTAGAGCCCACCCCCCCGAATGCCCCCTCAAAGAAAAAAGACGTAATTTAAGTTTTTTCCCCAAATTTGTCATTTGTATTCATCTATTTCTCTATTTATTTTGTGGAATATTTGTGTTTCATACATACATTTTTTTTAGGATATTTTATTTACATAAAGGTGATTCTCACGTACTTTAATGAGAAGCTCCAGCATGGCCCCCCAGCCTAAACCTTCAGCCCCTCCTTTACACCTTTCTGTAAAATTCTCTTGAACCGCCTCTGCTCTCATGTAAGGAAAACAAACATTTCAAAACGAAGGCCAAAATCACCAAGTTAAAAGTTATCGTAGGTCACAAAAATTAGACTTTTTTGCATGCAAATGTTTTATTGTGAAAATCTAAAGAATCTGAAGAAAAAAATGATAAAAAGTGCAGATAAACAGACACAACTGTTTAGGGCCAAACAAAACTTCCAACTAAAGCTTGGCTTATGCTTGACGCATTCACTTTCCGCTTGGTGACGCGGCTCGCGGATGGAACGCGTTTCACAACTCGCAGCGTTTATGGTTCATGCGGGTTGTCTCTGCGGTGAGCCAATATTCTCCCAAACTGTAGGGGGCAGCATGGAGCTCTACGGCAAACATCCAACACTACACCATAGTAGAAGTAGAAATTACTGTTTACAACATGGCATTCCAGCATTTTTAACAGCGTCCTCGTCTTTTCCGACAGTGCGAGCTATTTCTCTCCAAGAATTATTAACAACATGTTGATCACGGTGATCTCTGAGAGCTGAATCATACAAATGTCTGTATTTACGAACCTCTGCCATACTAGTTCTTGCCGGTCCGCCATGTTTTTCCGCGTCCATCCGTCCGCGTGGTCAGAAATTTTCCAAGGTGCGCGGTGCGGAAATTCTGGGCCGTGCGGAGGCGCGGTGGAGGGGCGTGGTTGTTAAAATGACGCAACTTTTCCGCGCGGAGCCGTGCGGACCTCGCGGACGCGTCAAGCATAAACCAACCTTTTAATCTGTCTGTCTATGATTTTACCCCCCCGGTTGTTTATAACTCCATCCTAATCTCAACTGATGTTTCTCATTTTCAGCATCGCCATGACGTTACCGTTTCTATTTGAAATAGAATAAAATTGTGTGTTTGGATCATTTTGCTAAAATGTGTTTTATGGTCAGACTTCATTCTGTGTTAACAAGATTTAACAATCAAAGATCATCAAGAAATAAAACACGTTTGGATTTCCTGCATCGTCGTTTCGAGCATCACTTTCTCATTTCGCTGCACTGGTGATATCTTTTAAAACCTGCAGGGTTTCTGATGACATACACACCAGTCGCAGGGGCGCCTCCAGAAAATTTTGATGGGGTGGCCAGATAGGGCCAAAGAAATTTTTTGGGTGGTGCACCAAATTGGTCCTTGTGGTAACTCTGGGAGAATTTAGTCTGTGGCAATGTACTGCATGGCGCCTTTATTCGTTTTTATTAAAATAACATTTAACTTAAATTTTACCAACACAAACATTTCAGATATTTAAAATGTTATCCCAAATTTTCTTTAAAAAAGCTATTTTTTAGGTTAATTCACCTGTGTTGTGGTGCCTATCTCCAGCGGTCAACGGGCAATCAGGCGGGGTACACCCTGGACAGAGAGCCAGTCCATCGCAGGGTAACACAGAGACACACAGGACAAACACACACACACACACACACACACACACACACACACACACACACACCTAAGGACAACTTAGACAGACCAATCAACCTAACAGTCATGTTTTTGGACTGTGGGAGGAAGGCGGAGAACCCGGAGAGAACCCACGCATGCACAGGGAGAACATGCTAACTCCATGCAGAAAGATCCCAGGCCGGGAAGCGAACCCGGGACCTTCTCGCTGCAAGGAAACAGCTCTAACCACTGCACCACTGCGCAGCCTGAGTTTATGGTCAGTTAAAATCACTTGAATATAAAAAGGAGAGAGTTTAGATTTAGCTGAAATCGGACTGGAAATGTTTGTGGAATAAGAGGGAATCCGTAAAGCTGTGAAATGCAGAACATCCAGGAAATCAGCAAGAAAACTAAACGAAAACACGATTGTTGAGCCAGAAAGCGGTCTCTGCATCCCCGTCGTCACGTTCACATAAAGCTGACGTGAGGACATGTTAACGTGTGCTCGGCGGAGGGGGAACAACACTAAAGCAGCCAGATTATCATCCTGAAATCATCTCGTCAGCACTTTGCTCTTTGCACTGTAAACGGACTGAAAAACCTCAGCTTTCCTCCTACGGAAGCTCACCTTTGGTTACCGACGTAAGCAAGAGCGCAAACACACATTGTGTACTCACACAAGAGACGCACGAACACAAACAGCTAAAAACCGTTTCACACGACCAGATGATTTATGACAAACATAAACCCTTATTTGTGTTTTTCCTCCGCTTCTGACGAAACCTGGAAAAGTACAGAAAATAATCTGTTTTGTTAGACGAGTGGAAGACGGAGAACAATTAAAAAACTTTTTTATGACAATAAAACACACACTTTTGCACTTTTGCAAATGAAAATACCTAAATAAATAAAAAAAATTCTGTGTATTTTTAAAAGCAGAACTGATTAATTTTTTTACAACTTCTAAAATCCTAAAAAGTTCCTCGTGAGATTTTTATAAAAGTAAAATTATTGCTGAACTTTGTGACAAATGAAAACTTTTGTCTTTAGCTGAAAGAAAAGTTCTCAAACAGATTAAATTAGTTATAATTAGTTTTAAACATGTTTTATTACTGAATACTAATTTGGTTGAACAGAATTTATTCACGTGAAAAGAAGAACTGAGAAAACCTACAGCGTTGAATTATGAAACACTAATTAGCATCAAACAGACTGACGTGTTTAGTGAACTTGGAGGAGTTGCTGACAGGTCGTGTTCTGACGGTGGCAGCGGGTGTGAATCAGCTGCTGCCTCTCTTTCACCATATTTCGAGGGGGAATGTGTCACCTGCGATTTTTGAAGTTTGCTTTGATCTGAGGCCGAGCGCTTCTGCTGTTTTGGAAGTGCCGTGCAGGTTTGTGCTGCCAGAGGAACGAGGAAATCCTTTCTGATAAGCAAACGGTACAAGAACTGCACAGGAATCCCTCAAACGCGGTACTAGTGCCATCTGAAATAAGGTGTGTGTGTGTGTGTGTGTGTGTTTGAATAGAGGGATCTCATTCTTTTCCTGCTGTGGCTGAGACAAAAAAAAGTTTGGTGAAAACTTCCATCAGTTCTCCGGTCGTTGGCGCGTGCTGAATCCACAGCACAGCTGCAGGGGGGAGGGAAACGTCGCATCTAGCCGCCATCTAAAAAGCAGCTGTGTGTGTGTGTGTGTGTGTGTGTGTGTGTGTGTGTGAGTTTTGCATCAGCAAACAAAAGTATCAGTTGCTTTATTTTTCTCCATTCTGTTCTAATGACATTTATTTACGTGGTTATTTTTTAGCTTGTGCGTGGAGTCGGTCCACTCTAGCCGGTGCGCTGTGGCGGTGCAGCATCCTGTTTTCTGTTGAAGTGTGTGCAAAATTCAAACTAACGTAAAAAGTTTGCAACAACTTAAATGTCACCGTTTAACACGGACTCCTGCGTGGATGCTGGATTGCATTATTTGTGCATTTCTACTACAACTCCAGAAAGAAAAGACGTTGACTCAGAAGATGTTCAGGAGAGAAAAAGGCTTGAAAAGCCCATAAATATGTGGATAACGTGTTGCTCTTTAAATTGACACGAGGTGTGCCACAAACATATATGTGAGAGGAACAGAGGGCTCAAATATCTGAAGCATGATTCGGATCTTAAATCCATCAAAGAGAGCTGACGTTGAATCGTGTCACCAAACCATAAAAGTGAAACACATCAGTCGGCGAACTCAGAAAACGGTTAGGCACTGCAGAAGTTTGAGAAAAGTTTGAAACATAAAAAGAGCTTCTAATAAAACACGATGAAATCAGGAGGTTTTAGATCAGCGTTGAGTTTAAAGAAGCTTCATCACATGGTGATGGAGGGATGTGGAGCTAGAGGTGTGTGAGCCACCGGGAAGAAAGCGTTTCATCACACACCTTCCTAAAATCTTTGTGTAATAACAGAACTGAATATCGTTGATTGTACTGCCCACACACACACACACACACACACACACACACACACACACACACAGGCCAAAGAGCGCTTCATCCCTACCTCGCATCATCCTCACTCCTTCACTCGTCTCAGATGTTTGTCCCACTTTCACAAACTCTTTCCCTCTCGCCTTGTACGGCAAACTGTCACTTTTTTCTGTCGTCTTTTTCTTTTGTCGCTCGTCCTCCAGAGAGCTGGGTCAGGTGCTCACTGTAGCCTCTGCGCATATATTCAGACTTTTGAGTGACAGAAGTCGCATCACCTCCCTAGCAAGTGTGTGTGTGCATGAGAGAGAGAGAGAGAGAGAGAGAGAGAGAGAGAGAGAGAGAGAGAGAGAGAGAGAGAGAGAGAGATGGGGGACTGTCCCCTGTCTTGACTTTTTTCTCAAGGTACTTTTTTGTTCTCAGACCTTTGTTGTTATCCTGCACCCCCTCACTCTAACACAGCAATCAGATAAAAATAAAGCGTCTGGCACCTTTCTGTGAGGTGATGTGGGAATTTGTAAGTTACACATCAGCTTAGGACTCTTTTAAGTTTTTATTAGCTCGGTTCATTCATAGCTGGTCTTTTGTTGACCCTCTAGAATTTTTTGTTTCTTTGTGCAGCAAACTTCAGATTTTAAATCCGGGTTTGCATGACATGTTAATATATTAGTCTTAAAATATTTATGTGTGTACATTGTTGTCAGGTCTTGGCAATTAGCATCTTCAAAATTTAAAGTATATAAAGACCTTAGGATTCCTTCGGAGGAGCTAATGGCTAAGGAGAAGAAAATCTGGACCTCTCTGCTTAGTGGATGGATGGATGGATGGATGGATGGATGGATGGATGGATGGATGGATGGATGGATGGATGGATGGGTGGATGGGTGGATGGATGGATGGGTGGATGGATGCATGGACGGACGGACGGACAGATGGATGGAGGGATGGATGGACAGATGCGTGGATGGATGGATGGATGAATGAACAGATGAATGGATGCGTGGATGGATGCATGGATGGATGATGGATGAATGGATGAATGGATGGATGCATGGATGAAAGTATGAATGGATGGATGGATGGATGGATGGATGGGTGGATGCATGGACGGATGGACGGACAGAAGGATGGAGGGGTGGATGGACAGATGCGTGGATGGATGGATGGATGGATGAATGAACAGATGAATGAATGCGTGGATGGATGGATGAAGGGATGGATGGATGGATGGATGGATGAATGAACAGATGAATGGATGCGTGGATGGATGCATGGATGGATGATGGATGAATGGATGGATGCATGGATGGAAGTATGAATGGATGGATGCATGGATGGAAGTATGGGTGGATGGATGCATGGATGGAAGTATGAATGGATGGATGCATGGATGGAAGTATGGGTGGATGGAAGAACGAGTGGATGGATGCATGGATGGAAGTATGAATGGATGGATGCATGGATGGAAGTATGAATGGATGGATGCATGGATGGAAGTATGAATGGATGGATGCATGGATGGAAGTATGAATGGATGGATGCATGGATGGAAGTATGGGTGGATGGATGCATGGATGGAAGTATGAATGGATGGATGCATGGATGGAAGTATGAATGGATGGATGCATGGATGGAAGTATGAATGGATGGATGCATGGATGGAAGTATGAATGGATGGATGCATGGATGGAAGTATGGGTGGATGAATGCATGGATGGAAGTATGAATGGATGGATGCATGGATGGAAGTATGAATGGATGGATGCATGGATGGAAGTATGGGTGGATGGATGCATGGATGGAAGTATGGGTGGATGGAAGAACGGGTGGATGGATGAACGGATGGATGGATGCAATAAATTACAACTGAATTCCGTGTTAGTAACCCCATCCACCCATCTTTAACTGCGTATCTGGGGTTGGGTCATGGGGGCAGCAGCCTAAGCAAGGAGGCCCAGAACTCCCCTCTCCCCAGCCACTTGGACCAGCTCCTCCG
>NC_091745.1:79455120-79487620 GCF_043380555.1 Nothobranchius furzeri | reverse complement strand
CAACAAGCACGCCGATTCTTTTCTGCAACCTGAACAAAGCAGCTCCAGAAGCAGAGGAGCCTAAGCTGACGCTGGTTTACTCCTTCAGCCGCTCAGCATCCAGTTTCACGGTTCCCTCTCCTCTGGAGCAGATTTAATCCTGTTAACACGGTCTTTTTCCACTGCTGCTGCTGTGGTCGCAGACGTCAACCAGACACAAGGCTGGATTAAAAGATATCAGTCTTCAATCTGGGGCTTTCAAAATAATTTTAAACAATGAAATGATGTGTAGTTTCATTGTTAGCCAGGTATTTGTACTTTTATTGTCTCTTTTACCTACAAGCAAATGCATAATTGTATGTGTTCATAAGAAATGAATAAGATTAATAACATTTAAATCACATGACTAACACGGCGTTGTCCAAGAGGGCATCAGATTAAAACTTGGTCTTCACTAATAGCACTAATTATAAACCGTTTCCTGTAGAGAAGCTGCAGGTTTGTAAAAAAAATCTCTATTTTCACTTTTCAAGTCCAAGAAAAATATTTACATTATTATTTTTTGTAAGAGGCAAGAGTTCAAATGATATAAAAGTGTTAGGAACAAAGAAGTACAGTTTCACATTTAGTTTATTTTTATTAATTTTAAAATTAAGTTCAGTCACATCAATTAATTTAAAAAGAGTTTCACTTCATATTAATTATTTTTGCAAAAAATAATAAAGAAATGAAAACTGTGTGTGTGTGTGTGTGTGTGTGTGTGTGTGTGTGTGTGTGTGTGTGTGTGTGTGTGTGTGTGTGTGTGTGTGTGTGTGTGTGTGTGTGTGTGTGTGTGTGACAGGAGGAGCAGCTGACTTATCTCCCATGATGCCTAATGTTTTGGTTAAAGCAGGGAGCTGCGAATAGAGAAGCATCCAGCAGGAACAGAAATAAGAGCTAATCCCTGCGGATTATTCCGTTTTAGTGCCAGCCTTACCCACTCGCAGCTCCTTACAACACTCCACTGAGCAGGATGAGGGAGGTTACTGGGGTAAAGACTGATGATGGAGGTGCCAGAAAGGTGCATGAGATAAAGAGCGGGATTGGGACCACGTGGTGTGCTGGGTAATAAGAGTGTTTGTGATTAAAAAAGCAGGATTATAATCCACCTTTACCTTTTTTCCTAGGGGAGTCAGCTGGGAGCAAATCGAGCTCCTCATATTCCATAACGCGCTCCTAACCCCACCGGGAGGTCCTGACACACACACACACACACACACACAGAGAGAGGGGGGGTGAATGAGCTGAACCACACCTGTTTAAGTTTAAAGTGAAGAAGAACCCACCTGTTGGGTTTTAGCACCCGGGTCGCCATCCCTCCTCCTCCTCGTGCTCCTACTGCTCCCAACCCGCAGCCATCCTCCTCTCCCTCTCCTCCTCCAGTCAGTGCGCCTCCTCTTCTCCCTCTCTCTGCTGCTGGACCGGACCGGACCGGACCGCGGTGGCTCCCGTGCGCTCTGGCTGTCCCGGCGCATGGAGAGAGTTATGTCACCGGCTGTTACGTAACAGCAGCGGATCGGGTTTGCTCGGTTGAGAAATATAATCCCGTGTTGTCGCTACCGAGCCCCGGATGTTCCCTTCAGCTGAGCCTGACTCGGGGTGGAAACGCGCTTTTTGGAGGTTTTAACACAGAAAGAACAAAACAAAGCAAATGATGAATAATCCACATCTTCTCGGATTACATCATCCAGAGCTTCTCTAAGACTTGGTCATCAGTCTGAATCAGAGCAAACCTTCTCACTTTAGATTAAAAATGGTACACAGGTGACATCACGCGTTTCTATTCACTGATTATGTTTATTTATTCCAGTTATAGAAGCTAAGCTGAAAACAAGACCAGACCACTGAGGTCACGGTTTCTGTCTCTGATGAGAAAAGCTCTTTTACAACTGGGACTGCAGACTTCTGACTTGTGAGGTGACAGGGGAGCCTAAATGTTCGTGACAACGTTAAATAGAGCACAAAATAATATTTAGTCCAATATTAATGTGCATCATTTCAATAACTTTTGATTTTTGTTTAAAAGATTTGTAAAAGGAGGCATAAAAAGTCTCACATCGTTGCCTTGTTGTGATCTGATAGATGGGTTGGTGGATTTCTAGAACTGTTTTGGGTCCTAATTATGAATTTTTGTCTAATATTACAAAATAAGTCTCTTGTTCCTTTGTTTGCTGGATTTCATAAAAATGAACCAACAATTCTCACAAGTTTGCTTTTTACTAAAGAGCAAGTCACCCCCTACCAGATTCTTACTCCACTCCCACTTCCTGTTTGAAAAATGCAACAAATGCTGTTGCCTAGCAGACCGAGAGGGTGGAGCCGCTAACAAACACACACACACAGGCTCACAACGACATTGTGACATCATATGGTACCAGCTAACGTTCTAGGTTACCTCTTAGCCAATAGCGATGGCAGATTTAAATTCAAATGCAGTGCAGAGTTTTTACCTGACGACGGCACAACACTGACAGTTTTAGACAGAACATTAAAATTTGAACTAAAATGCACTAAAGTGCAAAACTATTGACGACACGTGTCTGCAGCACGATTAGACACACATTTATATAGTTTATCAGAAAAAAAAGCTGATTTGGGGTGACTTGCTCTTTAAAAGTCAGTGAGGTTTATTAGAGTCATTTACAATCAAATTCAATTAAAAGACAAATAGCTGGTCAATAAATGGCTAATATAGATTAGTGAACCTCAACTGACGGCCCACGGGCCAAATCCGGCACACCAGACCTCTCTACCCGGCCCCCAACCCATTGAGCCCTAACGGCCCCCAGTTGGGAGACTTGGATGTTTAGAAGCAAAATTCATGTTCCAATAATTGTTTACGTTCTCCAAAAACAACAAAAACAATCAAAACAGAGAATATTCAAAGGAAGGGAAAGTTACAATCGGCCCCGTTAAATACTCTCTCATAACTGGTTTCACCTGTGTATGGAGGTCAAAGGTCACTGAGCTTACCAAACCAATTTGGAGTTCCAATAATTAGTTCTAAAGGTTTTGGAATCAATTAAATGACAAATTTATGCACCTGTCTAATTTTGTTTAAACTATTATTGCACCGTTTCTGTAAATCCTATAAACTTCTCTGATATCGCTGCGTGTTTCTCCTACAGGATAAATTTAACTGACACTTTTTACCGTAACAAAATAACAAAGATGAACACAGCTGCCCTAACTGTAAATGAAATTTCTCCAAAGAGAAGCTTTGCAAGCAGAAATCATGATTTTACATTTTACATGTGATGCACGAGTTAGAAATGAGACCACGCGTTAAATCCACGTGGTTGTCCAGTAATCCTGCAGCTGCTTCAGGAGTTTAAGCATTAATTGTGGCACTAGTACCAAATATTGTGGTGGATAAATGCTAATAAATTCTAGGTTCTGAGGAGTAATAAAGAAGATCTTTAGTTATAAACTGACAGGTTTATTTCAGTAATGCATATTTACATTTGAAATTCCTTTTTCAGTGACAAACAAACATAACAAACCCCCAAATAAAATAGAGCTCTTTCAAAAAACAAAACAAAAAAACAAATAGAATTACAAAGGAATTGGATTTGCTTTCAATCCTTGTTTACTTATTCAGTTCTTGTTCAGCTCGATCTCTCCTTTTCTGGGTACGATTCTACAGCTCACGCCGTTAATGTACACTACTCAGGTAGGGTTGAGTGTGTGTGTCTCCTTAGCTGGAAATCCTGAGAGTTCCAGGATGAGTTCACAGTAGATTCCTGTAGCAGCTGGCCAGTCTACTAACAGGAATGTTTGAAGTCTCGTCCATGGTTCTGGCTCGCCATCACGTCGTTTAACTACATCCACCAAATCGAAGGTCTCAGACGGTTCTCACCGGGAGATAAAAAGCAGTCTGCACACAATGTGCAGAACATCAGAACACTTAATCACCAAACCCGTCATATCAAATTACCAGAAATAAAATATCACTATCAATTGTAGCACGAAGCTTACAAATTTTAACATACAAGTAAAGGTAACTTCTCTCAGTAATTATTTTACTGTGAGATGTGATTCTTTCTTTAACAAATCTTCCTTCAAAATGATAAGAACATATTTTAATTTTTTTTCCTTCAGTAACATCCTGTATTCATTCTTAAACATTTTGTATAAAGCAACAACTTATGAATATTAACTTTATGGCTTCAACATGGAAAGTTTTCAAAATACTCCAACTGCTTTTTAACAATACTTAAACATGTTTTAAACCAAGATTTTATCGTTCTAAATGATGATAATAAGCTAATTAGCTAACCAACGGCCGTTTTCTTTAGCAGACAGCCTTGCTAGCTGTTAGCTCTCCATATTGCTAATATGACTCACTGGAGTTTCCACAGTAAATAAACAGCTATCCAATGTCTTAATGTCCGTGGTTCAATCGGCGTTATCACACCAAACAACACTTCTCACACACTTTATCTTCTCGGGTTTCAGTTTTATATATATATATATATAATTACCGTAAATCCTCTAATATTAGCCTGTATTTAATTAACTGCCGGGTATCATATTTTGGCCGGTGTCGGAGTCGGCGGAGGTGAATAATGGCCGGTTTTTTATTGTGGCTGGGTGGCACAAACAAGTATGGGGGGCGGTTGTGTCATCCGTCTCACTTTTGATTTGCCAGTGATAGACCGCGAGGGTAACTTTAACCGTACGGAGACGAAGAGGAGGCAAAAATTTGATATCAAGTTCAAAGGGAACGTGCTGATTATGCTGCAGAACACTCTGGGAAGCAGTAGCAGGGGTTGTATGAACTAGTCACTAGTCGACTTCACCGCTCTATAGTGACTTTTTATGCCTTTCATCGACTAGTCACTGTCACGTGATAATGACCGGCAAGATGCAGTCCTCGGAAAAGACAGCAGTCTGCTGTCAGCAGGTGACACGCTCCTGCGCGTCGGGAGGCGACGCGCTGTGCCAGAGCGTCGGTACTGACACCCGCCGTAAAACGGACATTTAACCAAATTGTGACGAAGATAATAAACAGATACAGTACAGAAAAATAGTCAAATAAAAACAAGTTAGTTTTTGTACCTGGTGGTTGCAACAAACAGACACCACTGAAGGTAATCAGAAGTGAGGAACAGAAAATGAAATAATTATTTTAATGTTTAGAGCAGCAGGAACTCTGAGAGGCTGCAGGCGCATCAGTGAGTTTGCGGCCGCTGCGCAGGGGGAGGGGGGCTGACGCAGAAACTACCGTTGTTAAAAGAAATGTGTTTAACTTTGAAAACGTGGGCGCAATTTTAATTGTCAAAAACTCCAGTGAACCATTAGTTCATTTTGCTCAAATAGAAATAGAGGCCTGCCTCTAATTCTGGCCCTCCTTCCAATAAAGGCCTGGAGCTTGATGAGCTTGAGTCAAATACAGGCCCGGGCCTGTATTAGAGGATTTACGGTATAACCGTTCTCCGTCTCTCACTGGTCACATGGATCAGCTCTCCTTTTTCCTTTTTTTCTCGCGCTTAACCAACGAGCCCGCCCCCCTACAGGCACTGCCAAGGGTCAAAAACCGCAGCTCTTACACCCGTCGTCGTCGTCTTCCTCTGCTTATCCGGGTCCGGGTCGCGGGGGCAGCATCCCAACTAGGGAGCTCCAGGCCGTCCTCTCCCCGGCCTTGTCCACCAGCTCCTCCGGCAGGACCCCAAGGCGTTCCCGGACCACATTGGAGATGTAACCTCTCCAACGTGTCCTGGGTCGACCCGGGGGCCTTCTGCCGGCAGGACATGCCCGAAACACCTCCCCTGGGAGGCGTCCAGGAGGCACCCTGACCAGATGCCCAAACCACCTCAACTGGCTCCTTTCGATCCGGAGGAGCAGCGGTTCTACTCCGAGTCCCTCCCGAATGTCCGAGCTCCTCACCCTATCTCTAAGGCTGAGCCCGGCCACCCTACGGAGGAAACTCATTTCGGCCGCTTGTATCCGCGATCTCGTTCTTTCGGTCATTACCCAAAGCTCATGACCATAGGTGAGGATTGGGACGTAGATCGACCGGTAAATCGAGAGCCTGGCTTTCTGGCTCAGCTCCCTCTTCCCCACGACAGATCGGCTCAGCGTCCGCATCACTGCAGACGCCGAACCAATCCGCCTGTCGATCTCCCGATCCCTCCTACCCTCACTCGTGAACAAGACCCCGAGATACTTAAACTCCTCCACTTGAGGTAGGACCTCTCCCCCGACCCGGAGGTGGCAAGCCACCCTTTTCCGGTAGAGAACCATGGTCTCAGATTTGGAGGTGCTGATCCTCATCCCAGCCGCTTCACATTCGGCCGCGAACCTACCCAGCAAGAGCTGAAGGTCAGAGCTGGATGAAGCTAGGAGGACCACATCATCCGCAAAAAGCAGAGACGAGATTCTCCTGCCACCAAACTCGACACACTCCACACCACGGCTGCGTCTAGAAATTCTGTCCATAAAACTGAATGACAGAACCGGTGACAAAGGGCAGCCCTGGCGGAGTCCAACCCTCACTGGGAACAGGTCCGACTTACTACCGGCTATGTGGACCAAACTCACGCTCCTCTGGTAAAGGGACTGAATGGCCCTTAACAGAAAGCCACCCACCCCATACTCCTGGAGCGTCCCCCACAGGGTGCCCCTGGGGACACGGTCATAAGCCTTCTCCAAATCCACAAAGCACATGTGGATTGGTTGGGCAAACTCCCATGCCCCCTCCATCACCCTTGCAAGGGTATAGAGCTGGTCCACAGTTCCAAGGCCAGGACGAAAACCACATTGCTCCTCCTCAATCTGAGATTCAACTATCGATCGGACCCTCCTCTCCAGTACCTTGGAGTAGACCTTTCCAGGGAGGCTGAGGAGTGTGATCCCCCTATAGTTGGAACACACCCTCAGGTCACCCTTCTTAAAGATGGGGACTACCACCCCGGTCTGCCACTCCCTAGGAACTGCCCCCGATGACCACGCAATGTTGTAGAGACGTGTCAACCATGACAGCCCTACAACATCCATAGCCTTGAGATACCCAGGACGAACCTCATCCGCCCCCGGGGCTCCGCCGCTGTGTAGTTGTTTGACTACCTCAGCAACTTCTGCCACCGAGATCGGACAGTCAATCCCCAGGCCTCCCAGCTCTGGTTCCTCCTCGGAATGCGCATTGGTGGGATTGAGGAGCTCCTCAAAGTATTCCTTCCACCGTCCGACTATAGCCTCAGTTGACGTCAGCAGCTCCCCATCCCCACTGTAAACAGTGTGAGCGAGTTGCTGCCTTCCTCTCCTGAGGCGCCGGACAGTTTGCCAGAACCTCTTTGGAGCCGATCGATAGTCTTTCTCCATGGCCTCACCAAACTCCTCCCACGCCCAAGATTTTGCCTCGGCAACTGCCACTGCTGCACCCCGCTTGGCTATCCGGTACCTGTCTGCTGCCTCCGGAGACCCACAGACCAGCCACGCCCTGTAGGCCTCCTTCTTCAGCCTGACGGCTCCCCGAACCTCTGGTGTCCACCAGCGGGTACGGGGGTTGCCACCACGACTGGCACCGGCCACCTTACGACCACAGCTAGCAACAGCTGCCTCGACAATCGCAGAGTGGAACAAGGCCCACTCGGACTCAATGTCCCCCACTGCTCTCGGGACGTGGTCAAAGCTCTGCCGGAGGTGGGAGTTGAAGACCGTCTTGACAGGTTCTTCTGCCAGGCGTTCCCAGCAGACCCTCACTATGCGTTTGGGTCTGCCAGTTCTACGCGGCATGTTCCCTTGCCATCTGATCCAACTCACCGCCAGGTGGTGATCAGTTGACAGCTCCGCCCCTCTCTTCACTCGGGTGTCCAAAACATACGGCCGCAGGTCAGATGATACGACTACAAAATCTATCATCGACCTGTGACCTAGGCTGCCCTGGTACCAAGTGTACCGGTGGGCATCCTTATGTTCGAACATGGTGTTCGTTATGGCCAAACTGCGGCTTGCACAGAAGTCCAATAACAAAACACCGCTCGAGTTCAGATTAGGTGGGCCGTTCCTCCCAATCACACCCCTCCAGGTCAAGCTGTCATTGCCCACGTGAGCATTGAAGTCCCCCAGCAGGACAATGGAGTCCCCTGATGGAGCACTATCTAGCACTCGTCCCAGGGACTCCAAAAAGGGTGGGTACTCTGAACTGAAATTTGGCCCATAAGCACAAACAACAGTCAGGACCCGTTCCCCGACCCGAAGGCGCAAGGAAGCTACCCTCTTGTCCCCCGGGGTAAACCCCATCACACAGGCAGAGAGTCTCGGGGCTAACAAAAAGCCAACCCCAGCCCTCCGCCTCTCACCCGGAGCAACTCCAGCAAAGTAGAGTGTCCAACCCCTCTCCAGGTCTCGGGTTCCAGAGCCAGTGCAATGTGTCGAGGTGAGTCCGACTATATCTAGCCGGTACCGCTCACCCTCTGCCACAAGCTCCGGCTCCTTCCCCGCCAGCGAGGTGACGTTCCATGTCCCAAAAACTAGTTTTCTTGTCCGGGGATTGGACCGCCAAGGCTCCCGCCTTGGTCTGCCACCCGATTCGCATTGCACCGGACCCTTCATGTTCCTCCTGCGGGTAGTGGGTCCACAGTTGGACGAGCCCATGTATCCGGTTCGGGCTGGGCCCGGCCGGGCCCCATGGGCGAAAGCCCGGCCACCAGGCGCTCGCTCACGGGCCCCAACCCCAGGCCTGGCTCCAGGGTGGGACCCCGGTAACCCTCCGGGCCGGGTACTCCGACTCTTCGTTTTAACCGCCATGAAAGATCCTTCGAACCGTTCTTTGTCTCACCCTTCACCTAAGACCAATTTGTCATGGGAGACCCTACCAGGGGCACTAAGTGCCCCAGACAACATAGCTCCTAGGATCATTAGGGCACTCAAACTCCTCCACCACGATAAGGTGACGGTTCAAGGAGGAGTACACTACACCCTCCCCCCCTAATTAGCATGAGTCCCATCATGCGGCTAATATTCAGATCTAAACATGGTGAATTTGCTGATCAGGACAGTCGCTGAAAAACTCAAGTGCCTGATTAAAACTGTCCAAAAATCCCTGAGCAAAGGAAATCAGAGGTTTTCCTAACTGTGGGTAATGAAACCGACCTGGTACACATCTTCTCCTGTCTGATTTCCTCATTTATATTTATATGTCGATGGGATCAGCTTTTTCCTTTTTTTTCTCGCGCTTGATCAACGAGCCCGCCCCCCTACAGGCACTGCCGACGGTCAAAAACCTCAGCTCTACGAGTAACCAAACACAGTGTGTGGGTTACATAATGTTTATGTTTATTTATTTGGCAGACGCTTTAATCCAAATCCACTACCATTTTTAACTTGTAGGGCATGTTGTGATCTGGAGGGTAAACCGGAGTACCCGGAGGAAACCCACGCATGCATGTGGAGAACATGCAACTCCACGCAGTAGGCCACAGCCGCAGCCGAGTTTTGAACCTGCATCCTTCTTGCTGCGAGGTAACAGTGCTAACAACTGCACCACCATGCAGCCCAAAAAACCAAAAAGGTCTGCAGGTAATCAAAAAGTTCCCAAAACTCTTCTTTTGTCTTTTAGATGCTCAGTTTAGAACGAACACGTTAAACTCAAATTTAACTGCACATAAAGCTTGAAACTAGAATCCGTCAGTTGGAGAGTCGGTTCGTATGAATGGAAACCAGCTTCAGAATTACTAGAATGAAAAACACGCTCACGAGCACGATGGGTCTGACAGGCTAGTGGACAGGTGGTTTAACTGAAAACTCCCCCCGTCACCCGCTTCCTCAAACCCAACTTGACCACATGAGACTGGAAGGAAAGAAGAAGAAACTTTTCTAAAATTGTCCTGCACTCTCATTCTTCAGCAAGGCTTTTAAAGGCTAGATAACGGCTCCGTTTAAAGATGTTAAAGACGTGAGGGGCCCTCGGAAGACCAGAAGGCCTGCAGGCTGCTCAGAAACCACACGTCAGACCAAACTGTGGAAGAGCTGATGCTAAACCGTAGTGGAAAAGCTCAGAGCTGGTGTGGTTGTGACCACTGGTTGATAAACACAAACTAGCATCCATGCAGAAACTTTCTGGTATTAACCATCCTTTAGTGGCCAAGCAAATCAAATGAAAACATGTCTAAAACCAAATTTACAATTACAGCAAAAACAGGGGCAGTTCTAGAGGGGTGTCCAGGGTGGGCCAGTGCCATACTGACAACAAGCTTGGACCCCACTTCTGAGGGCGGAGCCTAAGCATGAATAAGTATGGATATTTGTGATATAACTGTAACCTAATGCGAGATGTGGAATCAAGGCATGTGATCTGAAACAGAAGAAGCACTTAAAAATGTTTTCATGATGTCACCGAGATAAATACCTCAAATAACGCATCGTTTGCCAAACAGAAGCTAATTTTAAGTCGTTGTATGTGTTGTATTGTAATTACTCACTAAAATTTGAAATATTTAAAAGCATTTTTGAACAGTTATTTTTTTTTTTTTACAAATGTGCCTCTTAAGAGGGGGGCCAGGCTGGGCCCCCCTTCTAATGTTAATCCAGAACCTCCCCTGAACAGAAGCAAAAGACAAGCAATGCTACAATAAATGCATCTTTAATCCTGAATCCAACAAAATGATGTTTTTAATGACACTTTAGAAGTTTGAGTAAATAGCTTGAAACAAAAATGTTTAAATAACTTAAATGACAAAGATTCTTAAGTTTCTGTCCTTTTAAAACCCTAAAAATCAGACACGGGTTGCAGAGAAACAATACTTGAGCATCGCATAAAGAGTGAACCGTATGCAGACACTTTTGAAAGCCAAACGTAAACACAGCAAAGAAATGGCGTGTGCGCTTTCAGCACCCTGGTCTGCAGCGGACGCCTGTGATGTGGACTGTTGCTCATTACGGAGCGCCGCAGCACAACGCCACGGCCGTTTCTAAATGCTGAAAAACTCAAAGCTCAAACAGCAAACAGTGACTTGATGCTTTTGTAGATGCTGTTTCTCCACCGTTAGTTGGAATATTCTCACAGCACAACAAATCTGCACATATTTAAATATAACCACAGCCACCACACGGTGGAGTAACAGCCAGCAGCCCACACCAGAAAATCAAAACTCAGACGTGGAAGACGCGTCACACACAACACACACACCTCTTTCAAGTTTCTGATATTTTTATAAAATATGACTCTTTTTAAATAGAGGACATTTTCTACATAAAACATAGCTCAGAGTGAGTTAAACACTTGTTTAAAATATATATTTATTAAATCTTTCATGGATAAAGTCATGAACGTGCAACACATCCAAACAAAAACATCAACCTTTAAAGCCCCAGTGTAATATGGGTACCACTCTGAATGTTCAAATAAATAATCCTTCAGGATTAAGATGAAAAAGTAAAGTTTTGATCGTTGTTAGTAACTTCAAACAAAGTCAAGTCAATCCACTGGAAATAGTGAAATATTAGTAAAACACACAAATGAGTGTAAGTTAGTGAGGATTCCTTAAGATGGCCCGGAGAGTTTGTACACATTTCAATATGGCCGCCGTGTTGCGATAGCTTCTGAGGTAGGTGAGCGTGCCGGTGTGCTTGTGTCAGCCTCTCAGGAGGTGGCCGACGCCGATCGACACAAACAGGGCTGCGTAAACAACAACAGGAAGGTGAGAATGCATAAAGGCAGAGTGTTACTGACAAACTGGTGTGTGCAAAAACCAGAACCACGAACCCGTTGCCTCTGTGTGCAGTTTGGAGCCATCGCTGCTGGTCACTTTACAGGAAACGGAGGTTTTTTTCCTTTCCTGTTTGTCCAGAGTTGATTCAATCAGCACAGTACTTCCCAGTGGGATAGGACTGGGGACAAGATGGATGTTTGTTAGGGGGGATGACAGGAACCAAATAAAAATAAAGGTTTTTCATTATGTGAGGAATCATGTCAGTGTGTGAGTACAGATTCACTTGTTTTCTGTACCTGCGATAGTCGATGTTCAGGTTGGCGGTCATAACCGGCGCACTCAGTAGAGAGGCATGAGTTCCTGTTACCGTGTCGATCATGGTGGCTATTGCCCCCCCGTGGACGTGTCTGGAAATACAAACACACACACACACAGAGACGCGTTTATTTTACCATTTAAACCACCTCTTTATAAAAGAGCCTCTATATAAATGTTGCTACTGGAGAAAAACATCGGGGATGGGGCTGGATTAAAGACACTAAATTAAAACTTGCTGAACAAGAAAGAATTTGAAACGTTTTGGTGTATTTAAAGGACTTTTTGTGCCATTTTGAAGTGTGTTTCTGTGTAAATGTTGTAGTTACTATCTCACCAGCTCCCTAAGAGAAATGGCATTTACGCCCTGCAACCTGGACCAATTCTGGTCCTGGAGGGCCGGTACCAGCACGTTTTGGTTTTAACTCAGTTTCAACACACCTGATTTCAATCAGCAGGTGATCAACAGACTTCTGCAGAGCCTGATGAGCTGCTGCACGGGTGAATCAGCCACTAAATCAAGCGTGTTGGAGCAGAGAAACAACTAAAACATGCTGCCCTCCAGGCCTGGAATTGAACACCCCTGCCCTAGACCAAAGTTTACCACTAACAACTTACAACAGCTTGGACTTCAAAAACATCTGTGATTTGGGTGAATGTTACTAAATAAACCCTCAGTTTCACATCACTCGTGTATTTTAGGCCTAGTCCACACGTAGCCGGGTTTTTAAAAAAAAATTAATATCCGCCCCTCCAAAAACTTGCATCCACACCACCTCGTTTAAAAAAAAAAACTCTGTCCACACGTACCCGGATAAATACGTTGTTAAGGACATGCCAGACCTGTAGGCGGCAGTACTTCCCCCGTTCTTAACCTCGTCCTTCGTCTGTGGTCTTCCGCAAGGAGCAGTAATTCCTCTTGCAACAACAAACAAGCAAAAAGCGCTTGGACAATTGATAAAGCGAGCGCAGCTCTGAGGGCATCCATGATGTCGGCTAGTGTAAACACAGGTCGCACACGTGATGTCAGCATTTTTTTGTCGCGGAAAGTGTCGTTGCGGACCTTAAAACTCCGGTTTTGTCCGTCCACACGCACACACCCAAAACGGAGAAAACGCAGATCTTCACTTTGGCCGGAGTTTTTAAAAAGATCCGTTTTCGTGTGAAAAAACTCTGTTTTCGTGTGGATGACAGGCCAAAACGTAGTAAAATATCTACGTTTTGGCAGATCCCCGGCTACGTGTGGACAGGGCCTTAGTAAAATATCCTAAATTTCCTCCTAGGCTTGACTCCTGGATGCAGCGGGGGTGCGACATTTTCCTGCTGCTGGTGATATTTACACTGAGTAATGCAGATCTGGTGGCAGTGTAAAGGTTTTAAAACCACATTTGTGAGAGTGGAGCCGGTTTAAGACCACAGCACCACGGACTAATCTCTGCTGAGTTCATATTAGCAGTCAGCTGAGTCCCGTGCAACTTCTGTACACATTAGCTGATACCTGTGCACATAAACAGGTGTTACTCATCTCACCCTGGAGGGCCCTCCAGAAGATGTCCAGCTTGCAAAATGCACACACATCTCTGCTTGTCTTTAGTGAAAAAGAGCACGTATTCAAACGCCGCTCCAGACTCTCTGATGTTCCGGGTAAAAAGACGAGCTCTTGACTGGATTAGCTTACTGAGATAGACTCCACCTGCAGAGGGAAACGTGACCATTGTTAGTCCAGTTATTACAGTTATGAAAACATAATTATTACTTAGGAGCAGGTAAGAATGATGGGATGTAGATAGCGTTTACATTTTATTTTAGCATCAAGAGATTCTTCATAAATACATCATTTTATAACTTGTATTTCTCAATGCATCAATAAACAAGATCATATAATGTTTTTGTTTTTCCAATCTCAGTTATGGTTCATGCCAGAAGATTGTTTAGCTAATAGCCCAAAGTTAACTAATAATGAAGGAGCTATTGTCCAGTTAAAATGTTGATTCTTAGCCTCAAATGAAAGATCACGTTGGGAGCAAAGATTAAGAAAATGAGAGCTTTGTAGTCATCACAAAAATAAGTGGTTTAATGATGAGTTTGAGCTCAGAATAAGTCTAAACACAAGAATAATCTCCCGATCGCTGACTAAAAAAAGATAAACGTCTTCATTCTTACCTGTGGCGTACTTGAGAGACCGATTATAGCTCGGCAGTCGTATCCACTGTCCCTCTCCCTCCGTCTCCACCTCGCTTTTACCGTTATAATAGTCGTACAGGCGCATCATCTCCTCTCCCCAGGAGGAGTTGGGAAAGCTAAAGTCTCGAGGTTGGGGAGAAAAGAGGGATGGCGGGGTTTTCTGAACAGGAAATATGAAATACATTTTTTTGTTAGTGGTAAATGTAAAAACTTATTTACAGAATCATTATTATCTTTGTTTATAAAGCATTTTCAGTCAAAGAGCTGATGAAAAGCAGTATACAAATGAAGAATTCATTTGCACAAGCAGATCTTTTCATTTTTATAATGAAATCTATAAAAATGCATATTTCTGTTGCTTTATTGAGGTGACTTATGGCTAAATTCAGTTTGGTGATTTGATCACAAATGTCAAAAATCAAAGTGTAAGTGTCTAATGTGGATAGCTGAACATTTCTGATTGAGTTAGGGCCTTAGGGCCAGTGGATTTAGAACTAAAAATAACAAAAACAGCAACTTTTTAAAGTCACAGTATGCTTCTCAGAAAATGTATTTTAATCTTGATTTTTGTGGCAACGTTTTATCTAAATCGTAGAGAAATCTAAACTTTTAAATTTGATGGTTAAATAGGTAATAACTTGTATATTAAATAAGATGTAAATAACTAATAAGGGTCAATAATGACTTAATATTTAACATCCTAATAAGTTATTTATAAGGCCTTTTAGGAACAACGTGCGTTCAGCTGCGGGTTGAAACCCCTGGAGCCACTGAGAGTAGCATGCAGCCACCAGTCATTTAGCACTTTCACCAGAACCAACCTACCACCACGGTCCGCTCAAAGGTGGTCCTGAAGAGAACTCTGGTAAGCAGCCGAGTCTTCGTGAACTGGACCCAACAGAGGTTCTGAAAGCCGCTGAGTAATCGAACAAGGCTCCGAGCCATCTGATGCTGTCGGTGATGGTCAGTTGGCCGCTCGGCTGTTCCAAGGTGGCTCTAGCTAGCTAGCAACAAACTACAGTCAGCGCTAAATGGCGGGGAAAATCTCCCCTAAGCCTGTTCCACACATTCGACTACAACACAGAACTACACAACCAAAACAACACCTCAACGCGTCTCACTTGGACCGTTTTACCGGTGACTTTCACTTGTCACGGTGACTAGCGGCTTCGACTTCCTGAAACATCGGAGGCACGTAGTTTACGCCATGTCACGTGTCTTGAACTCTGATTCCGATTGGCTAGGAAACACAGGCTTTTCCTGTAGATGCCATTGGTTGTCGTGGCAACTGTTTCCTCACACAAAACATTTGCATTACAGTTTGACTGCGAAACTGGCCTCAGGGTGACGTAAAACCCAAGAGGCCAGATTTTATTTGACTCATTTGAAAGGCTCAACTTCTAAATGTAGTTTTTAGTTGTTGAAAATGGATGGAGGAGCGGCAAAGCAGTTTCTGAACGTTTTAAAAACTTTAATGGCAATGTGCGGAGGCACTGCATTGCTCGCTTATTCATTGGTTTATTTTCAATGCCAGGCTCCAAAAACAAGAATATTTCAGGCTTAATATCGTTTCTATAGTGAGTAAATAAAGTACATCACTAAAGTAAGTACGTTTATTCCAGTTGCGTTGATGTATTTTAAAAGTGAGACTGCACTCTGATTGGATTTTCAGTTTTTTCACCCATTTGAGATAAAAGCATGAGCCGAAAACACAAATGCTTCTTGTTAATGGTGATAAAACAACCCTTTATTGAAGCAAGAACCCAGAATTTTGTATGTTGTTCAGAATCAACCAACAAGTTGGTTGTTTCACATGATAATAAATATATGACCACAAAGCATACAACCGTAGCAAAAATAACAGATTTTTCTTCTTTCAAATCAAGTGCTTGAAATTAAATTATTTATTTATATAATATTTGAAGCTGCAACGTTTAGAGGGCGCCAAAGCACCAGCAGCGTGACAGTCTACAGTAAAATATCTAATTTCAACCATTCAAACGCGGACAAAAGAATGACAAGGAGTGTGAAATACAGTTTAAAATGTTTGCATTCTTACATGAACAAGGAAAACCAGTGAGTTCTGCAGCCAAATTTTACAAATTTAAGTTACATTCAAATGGAAAACCCTAAGAAGTTAAAGACAAAAAGGAAAATGTACTGAAACTCCAAAAACAAACAAAAGAAAGAGTTTTTTTAAGTACAAAAATAGTGCACAAGCTCACAGCTCAAGCATTTTCATTCAATCTGACAGTAAATCAACGAGCCTCAGAAAAGTGAAGTTACAAAATACATACTTGGGTGGTTTTGTTAAAATTGTAAAAGCTGCACCAGACCAGAGGAATGTGAACAGACTTCATTTTGCTGCTTCTCCACACAACTTCCTACAAAAACAGAGAAGATAATAATTAAGCTCTCGACAGTCTTTGTTATTTGGTTAAATACTGATCTCCACGTCTTACCGTGCTTCTTCCTTGGTCATATCTGCATAGGCACAAATAGCTTTGTCTCGCTCAAGGATCTGTTGCTTCAGCACGTTGATGTTCTCCTGAGCCTTGTTCTTGGCTTCTTCGTGATCAGCTGAGGAGGAAAATGACTTCAGATTAAGTTTTTCTTCTTAATCCTTTTTTAATCTGATATATTTGGAGATGAAAGACGAAGCTATTGAATTTAAAATATATAACTGAAGACTAAAACGTGTCTAAATATCCTGATCAGATTGTTTCAATAATAAAAACTTACTTTTAAGTTTATTTATGGTTTCTTCGAGCTCTGATTTCCTATTTTCGTTGTTGACCTGCAAAAAGAAAGGTGAATAGATGATCTTTTGTTCAAGAATAAAACAACACAGGCAAATGAGCTATTTGGCGTCATTTGGGCTCATTTCCAGTTGCGCGTCACCTTTTCTGCGTTACAGGCCTGCAGGTTTTTATCAGCTTCATTAAAAGACTTCTCGGCCTCGCTTTTCGTCTTCTTCAGCTCCTCCAGCTGCGAGTTGGTGGCCTCCAGGAAGCCCTTCAACTCCACGATTTTATTTTTCATCTCCACCACAGAGTCCTCCTTCCTCTTGATTTCTACTGAGTTCTCCACCATGCGGGTTCTCATGTTGCGCAGGCTCAACTCCTGACGCAGAGTCTGGAAAATCATCACAGCCATCACCGCCATGCTCACGGCGAGGAAAAAGATCACCAGCTTCATCTTGGTAGATCAGGGGAGTCGGTGTGTGTTCGGGGAGGGAGGAGGGTGCGGGCGATCGGTGCGGCGGAGACGGATGCGGATCACTGGTTCACCCTGAATTTTACGCACGTCTGGCATTGACTAAAGTTCCCTTTCAAACTGGACTGGTAACCTGCTGTTCTCGTCTGACAGGCTGGGCGTACCAATCCACCTGCTTCCTGGTGCCATTTGCATGAGTTTTGCAGTTTGACTGGATTAAAGTACAAAGAAATTGTTTTCAACGCGCGTTTTTACGCTCAATGATCTAATTTATGCAACATTTCTTAACCAAAACAGCTGCTGTCAGGTTTAAATTACAAAGAAAAAACGTGGTTATAACATAATTTAATTACTAGGAAATAACGTAATTTAAACTAAACAATTAGGACCTTCAAATTAAAGTTTTAATCATAAATCTTGGTCACAAAATCACAAATCAGGAAAGAAGAAGCTGTTGAGGACATGACAGGTTTGTAGGCCACTTTTGTTTTTAAGAAGACAATCAGGAAGAGGGCGTTCACTGACAGCTCGGAGCCAATAAAAAGAACCAACGTGCTGCGTAAAGGCGCAAAGGTGAGTCCGCAGCAGGTGAACAAGGTGTGACAGGGTGACACCATCAAGTTATAGAAAAAATAAAAGTCAGGAACTGCCACTGCGCTTCTCACGCGCAGGTTTTATTCTAAGAACAGCTTGTGCGCAGGATGAAGGTCCAGTTAGTGTTACCTCTGACCCTCTTCACCTCAATCGTCTTATTGGGTTTTGTAAAAATACGGAAAAAGGAGCACGACAAACAGGACAAACAGAAACGCTTCCAGGACATCAAGCTGCGGGTGACCACCGATGTGCTGCAGGAGTACCTGAACGAGAGGGCGGAGAAGGAGAACGCGCTGGAGAAGACCAAGGACAATCTGAAGAAGATGAGTGAGGAAGTGGAGGTCCTCCAGACCAAAGCGCAGAAGACACAAGCGGATCTGGAGCACTGTCATGGCGAACAGGTCATTACATTTCGGGAAAATCTCTCTCTCTATATTTTTTTGTGTGATTAAAAATAGAAAACATTGAGTCACTGTAAATAATAAAAGTGCAAATGCCATGCAAGTAAAGGGGTTAAATGGTTTAAAATCAAATTACAGCATCAGTGCTTGATCATTTTTGGATTACAACCTGAAAGATTCACAGAATTTGTTCTCTGAAAATACACAAAGTGTATCCAAACATCCATTGTCCCTCAGTCTTTACCTGTGTTCTTTATGTTTGTTTGCTTTTATTCAGAAGCCGGTTTCTGTCCGGTCAAAGTTTGGAAATTCAATGAACAAAGGATGACTTGTGTTGTCCCTGAAAACCAATAAAAATACAAACAAACATCACTCTGAACCAGTAAACTGCTTCAGTGAAACCAAAACCCTTATTCATATTCTCCTACTGGAGAAAAGACCCGACCCACCGTGCAGACATTAAAAATAATAAAATATAAGCCTAGCAACGAAATTTGTTCACTCATAAAACTAAAACTTAACAAGAGAAAAGTTAAATGTCTGCAAAAACTAAAAATATTCTTTGAATTTTGTTCCTTTGGAAAGAAAGAGGTCACAACCCTGCTGCTGGTTTTGGGTGAGAATGTGATGGGACTGGTTTTCTTGTTGCAGTCACCAAACAGGAAGCTGCTTTCCTTTTATCTTTAGCCATAAACAAACCCACGAAGGATTCAAATAAAGGAGCATCATTCCCACCTCGTCCTCAAAACTCTTCCGATTCTGTGTTTTCAGGGTGAATCTTTAATGTTTGTTGTGCTGATTTTCTTTTCTCTGATGACAGAAAATGGAGGCGGATCAGCTCGCAAACTCGGACACAAACGTGAACAACATCAAAGGTAAGTGATGCAGCGGGATGAGGCTGGATGCCTAACTCAGCTTTTCTTAACTGTCGTAATGATTTTTACAGGTGAATCTGAGAAGGAGATGAGCCAGCTGAAGACCGAAATGGATGAACTGAAAAAGCAGCTGGATGAAAAAAGTGCAGTGTGTAACTTTTTGAAAGAAAAACCAGAACCAATAAAGTACTTCCTCTTCTTTAATTCAACTAACATCGTGAAAAAATTCTCAACTTTATTTCACTAATGCTTTGTGGTTCCTTTTTTCTCTTAAAGGCAAATGTGTGGCATTAAAGAAGAAGAAAAGCCCAAAGAAGCTCCCAAACAGGAAGAGAAGAAGGAAGAAGCTCCCAAACAGGAAGAGAAGAAGGAAGAAGCTCCCAAACAGGAAGAGAAGAAGGAAGAAGCTCCCAAACAGGAAGAGAAGAAGGAAGAAGCTCCAAAACAGGAAGAGAAGAAGGAAGAAGCTCCCAAACAGGAAGAGAAGAAGGAAGAAGCTCCAAAACAGGAAGAGAAGAAGGAAGAAGCTCCAAAACAGGAAGAGAAGAAGGAAGAAGCTCCTAAATAGGAAGAGCTACAGCAGGGACCCTGGGCACTGCATCCTGTTGTGAACTTCACCATACTTCCTGTGTGAAGGTGTGTTCTGATGGACGCGAGGCGTTCATATTTCATGGAGAAAGATTGAGTCTGGTTCTGCAAGCAACCACAGTAAACTGGTTACTGCTTACAGGTGACTGCAACTTTATCACAAGAAGCCTATTTTCAGGCATGGACGTAATTTTCTCTTGGGGGGGGGGGGGGCGGGGCACAACCGGCATGAGGACTGGTGGGTGGGTGGGGGGGGGGCATCAACACAAACGGTTGTTCTCTGCTTGGTCCTGGAGCTACACCTGTGTCTATTTAATATAGTGTAATATTGTTTTGGGATTGTACTTGACTTAGAAAAAGTGTGTGTGTGTGTGTGTGGGGGGGGGGGCATGTCCCCCCTGACCTCCCCCAAAATTACATCCATGAGTTCAGGGATCCTAAAACTCAGCTGCAGCTTTCCTGTTGCCTGTAAAGGGGTTACATTTTTCTGTCTATTAACAAAGTTTAATCTCACTCTTTTATAATTAGATCTGTTCCTAGTTTATTTAAAATGAAGCGATGTTTCCAAAAACAAAGTTTTTTAAAAGCCCTCATCAGACTGGACGAAGACCCAGAACAGGGCTGCATTCCACTTCTGCTGTGCATGCTGGTTGTTCTGTATAACGAGAAATATGCAGAACCTCAGCTGTGTGGAATGCAACCCTTGTTATCCGTAATCCCTCAGGCCTGGAAAATTCTTTGTTCACGAAGTATCGGGCATTAGAGCAGCTATTTCTGGTAACTCTGTTGACCCTGTTCCAGTTCCTCCATCACCACCCACCCTGAGCTCCCTCAATACAGTTTCATACTCTGAGCTGAGTAAGCTTGTTGCGAGGCAGAAGCCATCTGGCTCTCCACTTGACGTTCTGCCGCCTCGTCTCTGGAAGGCTGCCTTTCCGTGTCTTGGCCCTTCACTTGGTCAGATTATCAATGGGAGCCTCAGCACAGGTGTGGTCCCAGCTGCTTTGAAAGCAGCAGTTGTTCGGCCGACCCTGAAGAAACCTGGTGCTGATGTCTCTGTGATCGAACATTACAGGCCTATCTCTACCCTGCCCTTTACATCTAAACTGCTTGAGAAAGTCGTTTATCAGCAGCTGGTCTCACATTTAGCTGACTCTGGTCTGTTTGAGGTTTTCCAATCAGGGTTCAGGTCTGGCCATAGCACAGAGTCTGCTCTACTGAGGGTCTTAAATGACATCTATCTATCACTAGATCAGGGTACATCTGTGTTGCTTCTGTTGTTAGATCTGACGGCAGCCTTTGACACAGTTGACCACGTGATTCTGCATGATCGCTTGGAACGATGGGTTGGGATCAAAGGGTCAGCTCTGGACTGGTTTAGATCGTATCTCCACAACAGGACATTCTGCGTTGAACTAGGTGATGTTCGTTCTTCTTGGGAGGGGCTCCACTGGGGGCCCCTCAGGGATCAATCCTTGGTCCTCTTTTGTTTGCCATTTATTTGCTTCCTCTGGGGTCAGTCTTTCCTAAACATGGCCTCTCTATGCTGACGATTGCCAGATTTACTCTCCATTGTGTCAGGAGAAAGGTCTCTCTATCCAGTCCTTTGAGTCCTGTCTTAATGAGGTAAAGTCTTGGTTAATGGCCAACGTTCTACATTTGAATGAGGGAAAGACAGAGCTCATTGTTTTTCACCCCAATAACAGGGCTGTGGGTCGTTATGTAGATCTTGGCCCTCTTTCTCCCTACTCAAAACCAGTTGGGGGGTGAAAATTGACGCTGGACTTAAATTTGATGCTCACATCAATTCTGTGATCCGGTCCAGTTTCTTTCATCTGAGACGCCTTGCAAAAATCAAGCCTATGCTGCCGAGAGCCCACCTGGAGCGGGTACTCCATGCTTTTGTAATTCCTAGGCTTGACTACTGCAACTCTCTCTATGCAGGGTTGTGTCAGTCATCACTGCGTCGCCTACAGGTTGTGCAGAACAGCACCGCCAGGTTCCTGACTGGGACCAGGAAACGGGACCACATCAGTCCGGTTCTGGCCTCCCTGCACTGGCTTCCAGTCTGTTATCGTTCACACTTTAAACTCCTCGTCTTTGTCTACAATTTCTTCCAGGGTGGTGGTCCCCCCTATCTGGCCACACTCCTGAACAGACATTCCCCATCACGCGCTCTGCGCTCCTCTGACCAAGGCCTGCTCGTTGTCCCTCATTCTAGGTGTCGTACTCGTGGGGACCGGGCTTTCTCAGTCCTAGCACCGTTACTCTGGAACCAGTTGCCACCCTCAGTTAGGCTGTCCCCATCTCTGCCAGTCTTTAAGAGTCACCTAAAAACCCACCTCCTCCGCTTGGCGTTCCCTAAACGTGTTTGAGTTCGGCCCTCTTTTATGTTGATTTTAATTCCCTGCTTTCATCGCTCTCTTTATCTCTTGTTTTACCCGTTTGTTTTCTACTTTGTTTTACCTTTTTTTTTTCTCGTGTACCGTGTTCAGCACCTTGGGCTTCCCAACAGGGTCGCGGAAGGCGCTTTATGAATAAAGCTTTGATTGATTGATTGATTGATATTCTTGCTGTTTAACGACGTGTGGCTGCCTCGCGTCACTTGCATTGACTGCATCGTGCGCGTCCCCTGAAATTAACGTTACGTGCTTGCATGCCGCAACGTACGAGTGACCGGTAGGCGTGACAAAACAAGCGAGACACACTCGCCATGGTTACTCCGGTCTAGAGGTTTTTCGTATACAGCTGATGTCTTTCTTCTGTCATGACCTCAATATTAACCACTGATTTCATTTATTAATGCCATGTTTGTGTTGGTTGTACCCACAACGCTGGGACTCTACCATGCCCCCTAGTGGAACACCCCAGTACTGTGTGCAGTTCAGCAACATGTATGCAAACGTAGCCAACCTGCCGCCTGCGTCAACGTGAGGCTAAAAAGCAAGTATATACCAGGCCTTACTCAGGATTCCTCCTGGGAGTTAAACCCATCACGATGACCTTTAGCCATCTACTGATGTGGAGCACATTTCTAATCCAGTAATGCACGAATAATTTAGCTCCTGACCCAGAAAGTCATGACGAAAACCTCCTGGTTGAATGAAACTAAATGCAGAGTGTAAATCTCAGCTTTGCATTACAGATCTACTCATCTCCTGATTGTTCTCATTGCTGACATTTTTTCTAAAACATTCTCATCCCAGCCGTGTTAATGGGGTAATGGAGGCTAGGGGAATAGTTGTGGGGTCGTCATCCTGTGGGAACAGGGCTAAGAACCAAAAATTCTCAAAACGGAGAACATCATCGTCTTCCCAATCCTCTGGGATTGTTGTGTATATGTCAACACACTGTTACATACCTGCTTGTTCTTGTAATTTTCAAGTTTCTATTAGTTGTCTATAAAGCGAAGATGAATATATTTTTGGATGCAGGTTTTGTTGGAGAAAATGTGACCTCCGTGTTTGAATGCTAGCTCAGAGTTTGCTGGTTGTGGATCGTGTGTGAGATGATAGAACAGAGACGTCCTCTGAAGGTCTTCAGGTGGAAGGCGTGGATGTTGTCCTTCGACCTTATCAATGTTTTTCGAGGACTGGACAAACATTTGCACAAGATCACGTGCCACTTGAATGAACTCTTTCAGAATAAATGTCTCCTACACAGGATTTAAGCCACTAAGCACATATTCATCCCTTCCCCGATGTGAGCATGTAGGGCAGGCTGAGTTTCCCCGGTTAAAAACTTTTGTGAATTCAGCCAAACGGGCCTGGCGAGTTGAGTCTGCAGCAGGAGTGTGAGAATGGTTCCAAAGGGCCAGAGTCAGTGGGCAGGTGCAGGATTGTGAAACAACCCGTCAGACCTGCATCCTGGTTCAACAGGAAACCAGTGCATGCAAACATGAATGGGTGGAGAAAAAGCAACATTCAATATAGGCCTGAGGACTTCTTTATGTGTTTAAGGGTCATTTGATTATTTTTGTTTGCTCGATGTTTGACTTGATGTAAATTTGGCAAACGAAGAACAAATTTCGCAAAAATAAAAAAGGTGAATGTCAGCAGGTGGTCCTGAGTTTTTTCACGTCACCGTTCTACTTGGAACTGTTCCACTGATTAATGTCACCCTTCACAGAGAGCTCTGCCTTTGGCCTTTAGATCACTTATTGTTTTATTCTGTTAGGTAACTCCTGTGTGTGTGTGTGTGTGTGTGTGTGTGTGTGTGTGAGAGAGAGTGTGTGTGTGAGAGAGAGTGTGTGTGCGCGCGCGCGAACGTGCGCATGCTTGTGTGTGTGTGTGTGTGTGTGTGTGTGTGTGAGAGAGAGTGTGTGTGTGCATGTGTGTGTGTGTGTGCGTACGTGCGCGTGCTTGTGTGTGTGTGTGTGTGAGAGAGAGAGTGTGTGTGTGCATGTGTGTGCGCGCGCGCGAACGTGCGCGTGCTTGTGTGTGTGTGTGTGTGTGTGAGAGAGAGTGTGTGTGTGCATGTGTGTGTGTGTGTGCGTACGTGCACGTGCTTGTGTGTGTGTGCGCACGCACATGCGTGCATCTGCTTATGTGTGTGTGTGCGCGTGTGTGTGTGCGCTTGTGTGTGTGTGCATGTGTGCGTGTGTGTGTAAGTGTGAGTGTGTGTTTGTGTGTGTTTGTGTGTGTGTGCGTACGTGCATGTGTGCGTGCACGTGTGTGTGTGCGTATGTGCACGTGTGTGTGTGTGTGTGGGCGCGAGTGTGTGTGTGTGTGTGTGTGTGTGCGCGCGAGTGTTTGTGCGTGCGTGTGTGAGTGAGTGTGTGTGCATGTGTGCGTGTGTGTGTGCGTACGTGCGCGTGCTTGTGTGTGTGCGTGCTTGTGTGTGTGCATGTGTGTGTGTGCGTACGTGCGCGTATGTGCGTGTGCTTGTGTGTGTGTGTGCGCGCATGTGTGTGTGCGCGTGAGTGTATGTGTGTGAGTGTGTGTTTGTGTGTGTGTGCATGCGTGTGTGTGCATGTGTGTGTGTGCGTACATGCGCGTGTGTGTGTGTTTGTGTGAGTGTGCGCGAGTGTATGTGTGTGCGCGTGAGTGTGTGTGTATGAGCATGTGTGTGTGTGCGTACGTTCGCGTGCTTGTGTGTGTGTGCGCGCGAGTGTGTGTGTGTACGTGTGTGTGTGTGTTTCAAAACTACACAGGGGGCAAGAGAACTGACCAATGAGAGAGCTCAGAGCCTGTTGTTGCTTCTGCGGTGTTATCCTGCTAAAAGGTCTGACTACATTTAATCAGGCAGATTATAAGATTTTTATCTCTGTGTTAAAATTTTAAACAGGTTTGATTTTTTTAAATAAAAATGTCGTCCTGTTGTTGATGTAATCTCCGATAAAATATCTGAAGTGACATTAGAAATGGGGCAAAAAGCAGTTAGAAAAATAAGTTTCTTCAAACTTAAAGTGCTTTCATTTGATGGTTTGAGTTTTGTATCATTTATTTTAGTCGTCGTTTATTTTATATTTTAGCTGCTTTTGTCCTTTGCGTGGACAGATTGGGACGCATCTGTTACAAAAACAAAGCCTGAAGACCTTAAACTGTCTGATTCCTTTACGTTTTTTATCATTCACAACCTGCACCACCTGTCTCCACATGTCTGAGCTTTGAATGGTTAAAAAATGGTTCAAATGGGATTGTAAAAGAAAAGTTTTGTCAGTTAGGAGGCATTTTTTTATTCCTACCATCTCGTTACTCGTTACTCGCACTGCCCTCCATCTGCTGCAGATTCAAATGTTTCCCTCAGGCTCACAATTAGCCAATCGGAGAGCCATCATTCTGCCCCAATAGGCTCACAAGGTCGCAGCAGGAGAACATCCAGAGGTGACCGAGTGGTCCAGTCCGGTCCGCCTGCACCACCGTTGTGGTGCAGATGTCAGAGTCAGATGTTCAAACCTGTAAAATACAATATTTAAATGTTAGAGTTATCTTTTATTTAAATGTTTATGTTTGAGAATATTTTCAATTTAGAAGATTTCTGGTTCTGTGAACAGATGGATGACTGTGAATCACTTTCTAGTTGGTGCATTTTCAGCATTAATTTCCTGAATTCCATCTCATCTCATATTATTTTATTTTTCTGCTTTCTAAAATAAAGGTGGCTTACAGCAATACTAGATAAAGTACTTTGTCATTATGTTGTAAATAACTCATTCGATGGCGTACAAGGGTCGGTGAAAATACAAAAAGAGATTGAAGTCATACAGTATATATTTATATTATTATAATTATTATTATTGTATGTAATTACTTTGTCTGAGATTGTGTGTATACCTGTAGAAAAAAAACAAAAGGCTGAACCTGGAATTGGAGAAACTGCTTATTTATAGTTGACTCGGTAAAAACACACCCAGATTCATCAGAGTGAAACAGAGTGAATACAGTCAGGTTCAGGGAAACAGGAGTTCGCAATTTTGAAAAAAATAACAAACAAACAAAAAAATAACGTTCTGCTCTGTTTTGCCCGGGACTTTTTACATTTTTCTCATAATACTGACTTTACTCTCTCCTTTCATGATTCTAACATGCTGTTGTACTTTGCACGACCTCCGTTGGGAGAATAAGATTTGATCTGACGGGACGAGCTCGGGGTTAATGTGCTGCTCTGCAGCGGTAAAGTCTTACCCAACCAGTCTAGCCAGATGACGTCTAATCCAGTCCAACAAGTTACTGACTTGTCCCCAAAGCTGACGGCTAGTTCAGCAAATCACAACCTGTCCAAAGAGTGGTGCAGGGGCCATTTGTGACCGCCAGTGTGATTTTGTGCAACCCCCAAATGCATTTTTAGAATTTTATGGAATTGTCTCCATTAGCCCGATGAGGTAGAGGAACAGTTTCTAACATATTTGTTTAGATTTTCCATTGTTTTTTTTCTTGTGTGATACACAGCGTAGCAACATTTTCTACAGACAGTTTGAAACAGTTTCAGCGTCACAAAGTCACGCTCTTCAGAGCCTCACCAGTCTTGACGGCGTTACTTCCACTGTTTATTCGTAGTGGGGATGATGTTGCCCTCTGCTGCTCCTCCCTTCCTGGCCGATCAACACATCCCATGTAGGATCCAGACATTGGAAATTGAAAGGAAACACAGAAAGAACCTAACAAGGATACTTGTTTAGATGTTTACTAATTCAAGGCCTGATCTTTGACTATTTTAGCCCTTGGCTTGAAAACATTTTGACACTTCTGCCAGATTAGCTGAACTCGCGGACATTCCGTCCAACAAAACATAACTTGTCCACCGAGCAAACAGCTAATCTAATGAGTTAAAGTAACAATATAGTTTTAAGCTAGCGCTTAAACATTGATCTCGGAGGCTGATGAGTTAGAAACTTGACCAGTTTTGTTTTTGACAACACTCTGCTGCCCTCTGCTGGCCAGAAAATGCACTAGATAGTTCTGCGGAGCGGGTGTTCTAGGGGGGGTGAGTTCCTTACCTGCTGGGGCGACGATGGCACAGAAGTTAAGTGCTCGCCCCGTAATCGAAAGGTTGCAGGTTCAAGCCCCGCTCAGTATGTTGCTGTCATTGTGTCCTCGGGCAAGACACTTAACCCCCATGGTCTGCTGGTGGTGGTCAGAGGGACCGGTGGCACCTGTGTACGGCAGACTCACCTCTGTCAGTGCGCCCAAGGGCAGCTGTGGCTACAGCATAGCTCATCACCACCAGTGTGTGAATGGGTGAATGACTGATTGTGTTGTAAAGCGATTTTGGGGTTCCAGGACTCCAAGGCGCTATGTCAAATACAGGCTGTTTACCATTTACGGCTGTTAGCTGCAATGCTAGCGGTCAGCATTTTCAGTTCACCGATCGTCAATAAAAAGCTTAAGAAGAAGAAAAAGTTTGCTCTTTCTGTTGGCATCAGGGTGAAGCCTGGAAATGAAAGCCAGAGAGTAATGTCTTTGGAGGTGAAGCAAAGAGTTAAAACCGGAGTGAACATCAGCGCGGCCCACGCTAGTTTGAGGAAGCTAAATGATGCTACAATATCACAAAATCGCTAATGGTGACCTGGCTTTGTTGCTACCGGACTTATAAGTATTACAAATTTTTGTCCAAAAGTGTGGATCTTTTTACTTTGTGGTTTATTTTAGTATTAGTTGGCTCATGCTATGTAATTCCACCTTCAACCAGTAGGGGAAGGAGCAGGAAACCGATCAGTGTTACGGCGCTAGTTGGGCAAGCTAATAGCTAATCCACTATCTTCATTCAAATGCCAAAAATGCCAAATGAGAGAAGAGAGGTTATTTAATAGATATTTATGGCTAGATTGAGCACTTCCAGTCACAGTTCATAACATGTTATTAAAACACACTCTGTCATTGTTTTCAGTAAAATAATACTTTACTTAGAGGAGATAACCTCAGTCATTTATATTTAACAAGTTTAGGAAAGTGACCATGGTGCTTGGCTTTTGTCCTCGCTGCCGGCAATAACTGAAAGCTTTTTTACACCAAAATGTGTGTGTGTGTGTGTGTGTGTGTGTGTGTGTGTGTGTGTGTGTGTGTGTGTGTGAGAGAGAGAGAAAGAGAGAGAGGTTTCACAGTAGGATGAACATTATATGTATTGATCATCCTAATGTGGGGAGGAAAGGCTGCAGGCCACAGCCTCTGATCAATAAACCTCTAATTACATCAATATGAGCGTGTGTGTTCCTAATAGAGACTCCTGCCCCCTGTTCCGTCCTCCCCCCAGCCCACAGAGGTATATAAATAAGTGCTGTCCCACTAATGAAGACCACACAGCTGGAGCCATTCATAAACTTCTCAAACACACAGTTAAATAATATTTTAACAACATTTTACGAAGATAGCATCCTAAAGACACGTGTGGGCAGAGAGACTTGGTAAGTATCCTTTTTGTTGCTTTGAAATGACTTATCTTTTCTGTTGCATATGAACATGATCTGCAGGTCTTTCCTCGCATTAGCAGCGCTCCCCCCTGAAGGCACACTGCTCCTGTGTCATTTCCCTGCTGAACAGGTTGTTCAGGTCCTTCTCGGGCAGCCCGCCTCCAGCTGAATGACTGTACCATGCTGTTTCTGACACAGCTCCCATCCTCACCGTTCTGCTGTGCTTCTTTCTTGTTTCTCAGGGCGTCCCGGGCTGCCGGACACCTTCCAGATTAGCTTGAGGCTGTGTGATATGTTTGATATTCGGTTGTTCTTGTGTTTCGTCGTGTCAACTAAATATCAGACATATTCCTACAGAGTCCAGCGCTGACGTCTAAAATCGCCGTGGAGGAGGCCTTCGAGGGTCAGGTAACAGGATGGCAGAAGTGTCACGAAATCTAAATTTACTGTTTATTTTTACCAAACACACCAACGTCAGCACAATCCTTAATAAAACATCCTGCTCCTTCAGTAAACAGGAGTGCCAATCCAGATTTGATGATAATGAGCTGAAAAATAAAAGCCAAACGGATGTTTGTCCTGCTTCAACAGGAAGGAATTTGACTTTTAACGTTATTTCTGTTTCATTTGGTCGTGTGTGTGATTTTATCTGAGTAGGATTAAGATGACCAGTTTATTTTTCCCATTAATTCTTGTTTCTTTATGCCTGGTTCCTGTTTAAAGGCATCGGGTGCTTTGGTTGCTTTGAGGCGTTAAGATTAAATTTTATTTAATCAGTTGAACATATTTTCCAGAAGATATTTGACTAAACAATTGTTTCTGAAGGCACGGCGTATTAATGCATTTGTGGGGCAATGACTGAAAGTCCTGTTCAGTAATGTGAAGAATGATGCGGCTTAGTTGAGGATGTTTCTTTGGGAAATTGTTTTACAAAACCGACTGAGTTCAAATTAAATTTCGTGTTTTTTGTTTTTGGTGAAAACTGTTTCTATTACTGAAAGTTGTGTTTTTTTATAGTCAATAAACGTAATAATCTAATGATGTTTGCTTTGGTTTTATTCGATTGTCCCGACTGTCGTGTTCGGAAACCTGAAAAGCAATGGAAAAATGAACGATGGGGCGTTCCTGTTTACAAAGTCTAACCAAACTTTTTTTGCTTTGAGACACAAAACAAAAGCTTTATGAAAGAGATTTTTCCTCCAATTTCTAAACGAAGCGTCACGTTGAAGGTTGAAGGTTAGGAGGAGGTTAGGACCCAAGATGCAGAAAACCCCAGATGACACGAGGCAGGAGCGGTTTAAAGGTTAAATCCTTTTTACTAGGAGATGAACCAAAAATCCAAAATGGCAGGAAGTCAAAAAAACAAAGTCCTGAATACCAGGAGGACGAAAGCTCAACACAGAGCAAAAACCAAGAAACGAGGACAAAAGCTCACTTAGAGCACAAAACCTATAGACAAGGCGCAAAAGCTCACATGGAGCACAAAACAACGCGGACACAAACAATGGACCGACAAGATACTGTGACAAAGACAGGGCTTATATACACTGGGGCACGATGGGAGGCAGTTGGACTGCAGGTGTGTGGAGAGAGAACCAGGTGAAAGCAATTAACTAATCAGGGAGGAAACTAACATGACCTAAGAGTAAAACCTAAAGACAAGAAAAGCAGCAACATAACTAATATTCTAAGGGGAAGAAAAACTACAAACACCGGTGGGGAAAAAACACACTAAAGAGATTAATAAAATGAAAAGCTGAAACTGAAAAAACTGCAGAGGGGTGACTGGGGAAGACTAAAGGAACAGAGGACCTGGGAGAGATATCTGGAGGGCTGAAGACCAGGGGACTGTCACAATATGCTGGAGGTTGGTAGGACCCAAAATGCAGGAACCCAAGATGACACGAGGCAGGAGGTGACATAAGAAAATATCCTTTATTTGGATGAGCCAAAAACAAAATAAATCCAAAAAGGCTGGGAGCCAATAAATCCAAAGGCTGTCCAAAAACTAGAGACAAAGACACAAGAGGCTAGAGAAGACTTGACAGAATAACCACAATGGACCGACACAAGACAAGACAAGACAGGGCTTATATACACAGGGAGGAGTAATTAGGAAAAATGGCAGCAGGTGTGTGGAGTGAGTGCTGGAGGGAAGGCAGGTGACAATAATTTATTTAAATAGGGAAACAGAACCAAAGGAGGACAGATAAACCTAAAACACTAAAACTAAAACTAGAGACTGAGGGAAGGACTCACACACACACACACACACACACACCGAGCTGGGGACAAAGAGGCTGGAGCTACAGAACGTGAAGGAAGACCTGGAGGGGCTGGGGATGAATGAATGACACAGGACCTGGGAGGGATTGACTTAAAAGGGCTACAAACAGAAGACACCTAAATGAGACGCAGACAAAGGACACATGAGAGCGCTATGAGAAACAGAAGGGACTCTAGAGAGGGATGGAGAAACATCAGGAGGCACATGAAGGAAGACGCAGACGCAGACCATGACAGGGACACATGAGGAACAAAAAGAGACACATAAGGGGGATTCTTAGGGGGAAATGGAGCACACAAGGAGACACATGAGGGAGACGCAGACACAGACCATGTCAAGAAGTTAACTTTTTTATTCCAAAGCTCCAAAATGCAGCTAAAGAATCAAACAAATAATTTATGTCTCTAAAAGTGTTTTTCTTCTCAATTTCATGAAGTTAAAGGTGGACAACTGTTTTTTAGCAGTCCTGAAAGTTAACCTTTAACCTTTATCCATCCATCCATTGTCATCTGCTTCTCCGGGTCGGGTCGTGGGGGCAGCAGCCTAAGCAGGGAGGCCCAGACTTCCCTCTCCCCGGCTACGCGGGCCAGCTCCTCCAGGGGAATCCCACGGTGTTCCCAGCTGAGAGACATAGGGTGTTTCTCAATGTCAAGGTGCCTTGCTTACGAGGACACGGTCCTTCCTTGGTCAAAGAAAACGGTTAAATGGAACAGATTTGCATCACGTGACCGCGGCTTCCACGGCGGTCACGTAACGTCACGTGACACGGGAGATAACGTTATATTTTGTACATATTAGTTTCAATATAAATATATAACGAGCTTTTACTTTTTAAATTGTGTACATGTTTATTAAATTAAATATATAAGTGAGTTACTACCCGCTAGCCACCAAAGCTGCGACTTCTAAGCAACTAACCAACCACAGATAACTTCTTTGGATCTGAAAAACATTTTAAATTAGCTGACTTACTTTTAAACTTGAAATTTGCCCCGGTGTATTCTGGGTAATTTTTGACCAAGGCTAGGCTACAAGACGCTTCCCGTGTATCCTTGCTCAGCTAGCTAAACAGCTAACAAACGGAGAACACACGCCTCGGTAGAACATGAACATTGGAACACGTCTTGGCGGCTCCCGATGACGTATCTCCTAGGCAACCGGGGCGGGGCCAAGACATCGAGGCAGGGTTCCTTGGCATTGAGAAACACCCCTAGTCCCTCCAGTGTGTCCTTAGTCTCCCTTTAGGCCTCCTCCTGGTTAGACGTGCTCAGAAAACCTCACCAGGGAGGCATCCTATAGATGCCCGAGCCACCTCAACTGGCTCCTCTTGACGTGGATGAGCAGCGGGTCTACTCTAAGCCCCTCCCTGTGGAGAAAACTCATTTCAGCTGTGATCTTGTTGTTTCGGTCACTACACAAAGCTCATGACCAAAGGTGAGGGTAAGAACGTAGATCTTTGTCGCATCAATCTCACGCTCCAGCTTTCCCTCGCTCACGAACAAGACCTCGAGATACTTAAC
>NC_091745.1:79447620-79450120 GCF_043380555.1 Nothobranchius furzeri | reverse complement strand
AGCAGCAGCTCATCAGGCTCTGCAGAAGCCTGTTAATCACCTGCTGACTGAAATCAGGTGTGTTGAAGCAGAGTTAAAACTAAAGCGTGCTGATACCGGCCCTCCAGGCCCGGAATTGATTACCCTTGCCTAGCTTCACAAACGTATGTTGTTGTTAAGTGTTTAATAGAAAGAAGCATAGTGTTTAATGAGCTAAATTTGTTTAAAATAAGGAAAAATGTGAATTCATCATAATGATTGTTCAATTGTTTTATGCATGTAACTGCGCACATAGATATTTTTCATTTTATTTTTGTTAGGATTTGTCCATGCTGCTGTGTCCACCAGCTTACTTCTATGCATTTGCTTCAAATGAGCCTTTTTAAACTTAAGTTGAGTATATTTATTTATTATCTATCACCATCACCCCTACTACTACTACTACTACTACTACTACTACTACTACTACTACTACTACTACTACTACCACTTCCACTACTACACTACTACCAATAATAATACCAATAATAATAATAATAATAATGTTATTATTAAGAAGAAGAATTATCATCATCATCCTCACATCTGATTGTGAACTTCATTTTGAGAAACACAGAAAAGAAAAAAAGGATTTCCAGTGTTTACTTTTATTTTGAAAAGGGGGCGGCGCAGGATTGTGACGTCAGTTCTGGCGCCCTGTTGGTCGTACCGTGTTGTGCTTGTCACGGAGTTTTCCAAATGTTCCTTTTATTCTCACTTCTTTCCAGTTACTCTTAATGAAACTACAACGATAAGCCGAACTATGTGGATTCTTACACCCCTGCAGCCTGAAGGTAACTTTTTAAAATCACAATAGCATTTTTACGCTAGCTGGCTGCTAGCTGGGCGAAGTTTATGGTCTCTGAAAACACGCAACACTAATTAAATGAATGCGAAAATGCAAACGTAACTCCGCTTGGCTCTTGAAAAGGGTGTTGTTTAAAACATTTGTGTTTGAGAAGAATCTGCTAGGGTCTGATGATCGTATGGCTGTGAATTAGTCATTTTATTTCCCGTGGCTAGTCACGTTTGTGTTAAATGAGTCATTTCTTTACTGTTTGCTTATAGGCAGACAGATTCTCTTGTTGGAGTATTTGTTTTTAACAACAGCTCAGTATTGATACTGTAAAGTGACAGAAATCATCTGTACCATGCATAACAATGTGTAAAAATAACAAACAACTGAATAACAATAATATTTATTAGGCAGTTTTAAAGATTAATTCACAAGGAACAATGGATACCTTATTTAGTCCCTTGGGTTAATTCCCTTCTGTATCTGACCCATCCCAGAGGAGCAGTTCCCCCCCTCTGGGACAACTTCCAGACTTCAGTATCTTGCCCAAGGGCACTTCAGCATGTGGCCCGCTGGAGCCTGGGATCAAACCCCACTCAGCCATGACTGCAGTCAATATTAGATTTTTTAAGATGATTACAGATGTCAGCCAGAGTGACGACAATAAAAAAGTACATAACCATTGAAGCGTGCTTACCTGTGACGTAAAGGTGAGCTGCGTGTAGAATAGTGGTGAGTTGTGGGATTTCCACAGTGAGATGCAGTTTGTGTCTGAAACATCTCAAGCTTCTCTCCTTTCCCTCTTCCAGGTTTTATTGGATGGTTTAAAGAGCCTCTTGGTTTAACTGAAGCATCTCCACTTGCCACCCTAAACTACTAGGTCCATCGTAGTGTAAAGTGCTTTGGGGTCCTCTGACGCTTCAAGGCGCTGTGCAAGTAGATTTCCTTAACTTGATGTTGTGTGTCTTCTCAGGTGAGACCCACTACCTTCTCCCTGGGAAAGAGTACGTAGTGGGACGCAAAAATTGTCCCATCCTTCTTCCCAATGATCAGTCCATCAGCAGAGCGCATGCTCACCTGACTGCTACAGACCAGGTGAGAGAAAGGAGGGAGTTGGTGGTTTAAATCCATGATCCCCTAACACAATGACTCTTATTTTAAAGGTAAGTGGCTTGTGTTTGTAAAGCGCCTTCTTAGGGTTTTACAAGGCGCTTCGCAACACAATCACACATGTCGCTCATAATTATGAGATAATAATTTATTTTTTTTATCTGAGCGGCGGGAATGGGCTTCCTTAGTAATGTGGTAAAAATCACTTGGACCGTGTTTGTATGTGTGGTTCCACTTTAACACAGAAGGTGGCGCTGTTGCACCAGGCCTGCACGTTTGCCCTTATAAATCTAAACCATCATTTCTACCAAATACAAATAAACCATGAATCGTATTTTTACTGTAACTCAGCGAATTATCTTTTTATTCTTAAATGAGGAGATGAATGTGATCATCTCAGATGTGGATTTAATCTCTGGCTCTTTTATGTTTTAGACCCTGAGTCTGAGAGACGCCTCCAAATACGGCACGTTTGTCAACAACCAGCGTCTCACGGCTCCAGTTAACCTGACGTCAGGGGACAGCGTCACTTTCGGGGTTTTTCACAGCAAATTCACGTGTGTAGCAGGAAAATGA